>NC_058130.1:80812772-80869094 GCF_016433145.1 Gracilinanus agilis | reverse complement strand
TATATATATATATATATATGTGTGTGTACATGAGTGCATATATATATATATATACAATATCTATTTATATATGTGAGCATGAGTGTATATATATATATAATATCTATTTATTTAAATAGATATTATTACTGTGCAGTCATTTCCATCATACACATTCTTTGTCGCCCTATTTGGTGTATACTGGAGTGATGTGCCATTCCCTTCTCCAGCTCATTTTATATATGAGGAAACTAAGGTTAAACAGGGTTAAGTGACTTGCCAAGGATCACACAGCTACTAAGTGTCTAAAGCCAGATTTCAAAGGAGAAAGATGAATCTCCCTGACTCTAGGCTGGTCACTCTATCCACTGTGCAACCTAGATGCCCATAAATAGAAATAGTTATGCATCTATGTGTTTATCTATCTACCTTCCATTAGTCTATGAGCTCTTTGAGATAAGGAACTGCTTTTTGCCTTGAGTTATAAGTGCTTAGCACAGTGTCAATCAAACAGTAATTGCTTAATATTACTTATGACATCAAATATGTGTGTATACATATATGTGTGTGTGTGCACATCTACATATTATATACGTGTGTATATTCTGACCAATATGCCTTTCTTTTAGTTAATCCTGCCTAGGACTAATAACAATTGCAGGACTGAAGGGGAAGGAGACTAAAAGAATTAATCAACATTAATTCTTTTAGAGGCAGTCATTAAAAACTCCTAAATATATATTTTAATATCAAGTTTACTTTAAGGGAACAATTATAGTTTTCAAGCCCTGAAATCCAGAGAATGTTTTATCCATATCAATATCTGTTAGGGGAAATATGTCTGACAAGAGAGGTAAACCATTCTCCAAATGTTTAATTTGCTGAAAGTGCCTGAGGTAGTGCGGGCAAAGGATTGACTAAAAAAATCCTCTTAATTTCCCTTGAGTATTTGCACCTGTTCCTGGTTGATTACATTTTCAGAAATAGAAGCATTCCTTGAAGAATTATAGCCAAGGATTCCAAGTCAAAGAATATTAGCATCAAAAAGGACCTTAAGCAACAGTATATTCCTTGAGTTCATAGATCTAAAGATGGAAGGAAATTTAGAAGTTATCTAGTCCATCTCCTTTCCTTTTACAGATGAGAAAACAGACCTAATTATGAGTCTTATCATATCTGTCTCACTGTAGAGATGAAGGTGAATTAACTTGCTCAAAGTCACATAGCTAGTAGGTGATGAAGTGAGAATTTGAACCTAGGTCTTGACCCCAAATGCAGCTCTCTCTTACTACTACTGATTTAAGATTTTCACCCAACAAATAACATTTTACTTTCTGATGGAATACTAGGCAAGTAAATTACAAAAAAAAATACAGTATTTACTTGAGGAGGGGAGTCTTATGGGACTTGAATGGTCTGTTCCCGAGTTCTGGGATCCAGAAAGGAGGATCTCCATCTATAGGACAAAAAAGGAGTCTGATTTGGAAAGTGTGCAAACACAAGGCAGAAAGCCAAAGCAATAATAAAATAAAATACATAAATAAAAATATATTTATATTTTACTTATATTTGTATTATCAAATTATATTTATTTTTAATATAAATTTATACATAAAGTATTATAAAAATTTTAAGGGTATTTGTGGTGCTAAATACAGAAAGTTTAGATGAGGCAGAAAACTGCTTAGAAGAGCAGAGATTCTGTCTTGGTCTGAAAAATAAATATCTCACCAAATCTTTATTTTTTTCCTAATAGTGGTTGACATTTTTCTGCCCTGGTCCTACATCATGGTAATGGTGATATTTGGGGTATTATTGTCATAACACAAAAATGTTATTACTTTTTAACCTTGTGAAATGTTAGTCTGAGTTATTGTATTCAAAATAACATTTCTATAGAATTAATGATTCCTCTTCAAAGTAGCTAGTATATATATATATATACATATATATATATAATGCCATGAACTTTGCAACCCATTTTACATATGTTATTTCATTTGATCTTTATAACAACCTTTTGAGGTAGATGCTATTATTATCCTTACATATTATTATTTGTTTAATAAATTATTGTAGTACCAATCCCTGTTGTGAAGTAGAGTAGTTCTAACTTCTCAAATAATTAAGGTATTGAAATAAAGATGCTTTTTCTAATGAATAGGAAAAGCTAGCCATTACTAGAATAGTCTTCCATAATTCTGAGGCCAAAAGTAAATTTCTAAAATCACATGACAAACCTTTACATTTCAAGAAAAACAAATTGCTTTTTTTTTTAATCTGCCAATGGCATGATTTTATCTTTGCTTCAGTAAGTACTCCTTAGGTGGAAGTAATCTCTCCCTTCTCTGAATCCTCACCTATTTTGTATTTCTCATAGAGTCTTAGTGACAGAGAAAGGACAAAGAAGGAGAGGAAGAAAGCACAGAAAGAGGGAAGAGGGTAAGGGAATGGAGAAAGAGATCGGGGGTCAGTGGGGGGGGGAGGGGAAGAAAGTGAAAGAAAGAGAAAGCACAAATACTTACAAATGAGAGGGATTCTCTCAGTATAATTGTCCTAGGTTCCCCTAGAATATATGCATAAAACCATAACTGATTTTAGGAAATGAATAATCATTAATCTTCATTAACCAATTTTTTCTGTGAAACATTGCTTTTTTACATAGGATTACATATTTAATTTTAGGTAGCTTTCTTTTTTCTTGTTTTATTAAATTTTAATTTATTTCATTCAAATTTCAAAATTATAGGTAAAAAATTTTAAGCATTCATCTTTAAAAATTTGTATTCAAAAATAAAAATGGCCAAAGGATATGAAGAGCCAATTTCCAGTTGAAAAAATCAAATCTATAGTTATATGAAAAAAGTTCTAAAACACTATCAAAGAAACAAAGAGATCAAAGAAAGGATGAAAGATATATTTGTACAAAATTCTTTATAGTTCTTTTTGTAGTGGCGTCTTCCCCATTGGAAATTGGAAATTGAGAAGATGCCCATCATTTGGGAAATGACTAAATTAGTTGTGGCACATGATCATGATGGATTATTATAGTGCTATAAAAATGATAGAATAGTTTCAGAAAAAACTGGAAAGACTTATATGAACTGATGCAAAATGAACAAAACCAGGAGAACATTGTGCACAGTAATAGCAACATTGTAAGGATGATCAACTGTGAAAGACTTAGCTACTCTGATCAAGACAAATCCAAGGGACTCATGATAAAAAAATGTTATCTTCCCTAGAGAGAGAAGTGATGAATTCTGATTGTAGATTAAATCACACTTTTTAAACTTTTTTATTGGAATTTTTTTCTCTTCTGTAATATGGCTGACATGGAAATGTGTTTTGCATGACTTCATATCCATAACTGATATCAAATTGCTTGCCTTCTCAAGGAGTAGAGAATGGAGGGAAGGAGAAACTACTCAACATAAAAACAGGGATATATGTTTACTACTTTATCATAAAGTTTGAGGTTGTTGTGGATAGGCCATCTTCCTTCACATTGCTCTCATATTACTAAAATAATTTTTCCTCTTATTTGATTTTAAAAATATTTTTTCCTCTTCCAAGAATACTTGTTTGACTTGTTTCTAATTCCCTTCTTTTTTTTCATTGAGGCTTTATTTGTAGCTGTTTGACTTTATTATATTCTTCTGAGTTTCTGTCATGATCTTCCCTGTCACCATAGTAGCTTGATTGTTGTTGTTGTTGTTTTAAGTTCTTTTTTGTTGTTTGCTCATTTTCCCACCCTATTTCTTGATTTTAAACTTTATGTTGAAGTTGGGCTCTGTTCCCAACATGGGATTGACACTGTTTTGAACTTCAGGCTTTTTCACTATTATTTTCAGAACCAATACTGGGTGATTGGAAGGCTTTGGTGCTCGTAAGGTGGTATGATATTTAAAAACATAATTCTATTAAGTGTGCTTTTGGCAATTGGATTAGTAGGGCAATAAATCTATAAATTAATTCTTCCTATTGTGTTAAAAATATTTCCATTCCAGTTTAATTAGTATTTTTTTAAATGACTAATATTTTACCAAAGGCTTCCTCAGCATTCATTTATATGATTTTATTATTTTTATTATTAATATTATGCCAATTGCTTTCCTAATAGTGAACTGTTCTTGCATTTCTGTCACCCTGAATTGAACTGGATCATAATATCTTTATATTTTATTTCATATATTTATATATAATATAGTTTATATTGTACAATTGTGCCTAAATATTTACATTATTTTTCTTCATTGTTCATTGGTGATATAACTTTAATTCTTTTTTACTGTTTTTTCATTCCTTTTTGGGGGATATGATGGCCACATTTGTCTATTTGAAAGACTTGAATCAAAGTATTTTCTTTTGTCTGAAAACAGTTTACATAGGTCACATAGGAATGATTTTTTTTCCTTTAAATATTTGAAATAGTTTACTGGTGAGTATATGTAGTCCTGGTGTTTTTTTAATTGTGGCAGTTTATTAATTGCCTATTTTTGACATTGTTTTATCAGTATTTTGTTCTGTATTTTTTAAATGTTCTGCATAATACCTAATAATTTTCTTTATCTCAACTACAATAATTTTTCCTTTTTTATTGTGGCAGTTTTTTTCTCTTCTTGGTTGACTTAGGTTTACCAATTTTTTAAGCCTGAAATGATTTCACATTTTAAACTATCAGTGCTCTTAATTTCTCCTTCGATTGAATTGTTAGCAATCTATTTAGCATTCCTTAAGGGCTTATTAATTTGTTGGTTTTTTAATCATTTAACCTCAATTCATTAATTCTTTTTTCCTCTTTTGTCAACATGCAAATTCAGAGAAATATATTTGCAGCTACAGTTATATCCCATATAGGTATTGATGTGTTGATATGTCATTATCTTTACTGTTATTTTTGCCTTTGAACCAATCATTTTGCAAAGTGATATTTTAGTGACAGCTTCCCCTACCCACAATATAGCCATTTCTAGATATTCTTCAATATACTCCACCTTCTCCCATAAGCTTTTCCTTGTAACTGACAAATTGAAAAGGCACATACTATCATGTAAAACATATTTCCATATTTGTCAGGTTGTAGAAGAAGACACATCACTTTAAAAAAAACCCTCAAAGGATATAAAGCAGAAAATGCTATGCTTTGATCTACATTTAGATTCCATCAGTTTTTTCTCTGGTGATAACATTTTTCACTATGACTTCATTAGAGTTGTCTTAGATTATTGCATTGCTTATAATTGCTAAATCATTCACACTTGATCATCCTGAGAATATTGTTATTACTCTGTACAATGTTCTCCTATTTCTGCTCACTTCACTTTGCATCAGCTCATATAAGTCTTTCTAGAGTTTTCTGAAATCATCTTGTTCATTCATTTCTTATGGGCACTAAGGCACATTGAAATGGCCATTACAATCATGTAACACAACTTGTCTCTTCATTCCCCCAACTCATGGTAAACTTCTGCATTTCAAATTCTTTTCCATCACAATAAGAGCTTTTATCAATGTATTTTGTAAAAATGCACCTTTCCCCTCCTATTTAAAAAAATTTTGTATAGAGAACTAATAGCTGAATCAAAGGGTATGCACAGTTTTATAGCCCCCTGGATATATGTGGTTCTATATTGCTCTCAGGAATGGCTGAATCATTTCACAACTACCAACAGTATATTAATGTCTCAATTTTCCCACATGCCCTCCAACTTTTATCATTTTCTTTTTCTGTCATATTAGCTAATCTGCCAGTTGTGAAGTGGTACCTCATAATTCTTTTAACTTGCATTTCTCTAATCATTAGTGATTTGGGTAATTTTTCACATGACTCTAGCCAGCTTTGATTTCTTTATCTGAAAATTGCTTTTTCATATCCTTTGACCATTTATCAACTGAGGAATGACTTGGATAACATAATATTTCAAAACTTGGTCGATATGGGTCCTACAGTGATTCTTATGAACAAATCAGTGGTCTATAAGCAGCTAGGTAATTCAGTGGAAAAAGCTAGCTTTGGAGAGAGGAGATTGATCTTGGGTTCAAATATGTCCTCAGATATTTCCTAGCTCTATGACCCTGGGCAAATCACTTAACACAGTTGCTAGCACTTACCACTCTTCTGCCTATGAATGGATACTTATTAATTATTAGACAAAAGGTAAGGGTTTAAAAAAAATTAGTGGTTTCCATTTCTATTGGAACTTGAAACTACTGGTATACAAATCTTGGTTTCTCCCATTCTTTATATCTGATCCATGTTTTCCAATATATTTCTCATCATTCTCACAAATTGTCTTTACTTTTGCCATTAAAGGTTTCCATTATCAAAATATAGGACCTATTCCTTTTTAGAATTTCTCTATCTCTTCATCTGATATAACAAATGTTAGTTTAAAAGTCATAATTTTTAGTCGTCATCGTTCTGCAAAAATTTATCATAAGCACTGAAATAAAATTAGTTTTGGCCACTCACAGGGGTATAATAAAACCTACCTTTTTTGCCTGTCTATTGAATACCTATGAATTATCTTTCCATTTAGCTTTATCTTTCTTCTGGCTTCTGACTTCATTTATAATAAGAATGTCAAAATAAATATGATTCATTTCCCCTAGTAAGTATATATTTTTAGTGTTCATTGGACCTTATATTTAGAAAACTATATTCAATGTCATAGTTTCAAAAATAATGATTCTTAGCATCTTGAGCTTGCATTTGATATCACCAATATCATTGTAGAAGCTAAAGGAAACCACGTAGAACTTAAGGCTATTTGGTGTTTTTTTGCTTCATAGATAGCCATAGCCCTTCGGAAATCAGGCTTACCCTTTATGTCTTAATGAGGCATCATAGGAGGGTATGTATCACAGAAGAAATAATAATTAATGCAAGCTGCTATTTTCATTACTATGCTGATTTTAATTATTTTGTCTTCTTGTATTTGACATGACAAAAATTTATCTTTTAAAGTAACTAATCATTTTATTAATGAGTTTCTCTTGTTTCATTTAATTTTTTCATATAATTTTTACATATTTTATGTTGGAATATGTTCTGTTCCTATAACTGCATTTTTCCTTCTCATGATTTGATTTTATCATCTCATACATATTTGTTCATTGTATTAGAGATAGATCACCCATCCCTTGCTGAACCCTTGCTTGTTCACTTCCTTTTTTTTTATGTGAAAGGTTATTTTCCTATAAGGCTCTTTGGGTGTTCTCTCCTCTTTCCTTTCAATTTTAATTTGTGGATATTTTGTCAAGAGGTCTAGAGGAAAATCTTCAGTATATTTTATGGAGACCACCCTGGATAACTAAGCATGGATGGGTTGCCATATACATCACTGGAGGGAATGCTCATATTGATGATACCATAGATCCATTAAACCAAAAGCATCTGGTTTTGAAGGGGACAATAAGGAGTAGACATTTTTCATGATCTCCCATACCACCATTTTGTCAGAACTCCATGGTTTTGTTTAAAATGGGGAGGGGGTTTTATGTCTAAACATTTGAAGACTAATTCTTCAGAGAAGATGGGGGGGGAGGGAAATTTGAACTTAAATCTATAAAGATCAAGCCTAGAACTAAGGCTCAGGAATGTTGACTTCAACCTCCTAGCTCATTAACCTCCCTCTGCTGAAAGGACTTGGATGAAAATGTTTTACCCCAAAATAAGAGAGAAATATAATTGTATATCAATTAAAGTAAGTGCTGTGTTGATTCCCTTCTTGTTCTTTCATAAGAGACAGAGAGAGGGATACAGTTCCTTTCTACCCAAGTTGGTTTAGTCACAGAAAGCCCAAAATATAATCATAAGAAATGAAAAAAGTAATTTGAAGTTAGGTAGTTTTCCAACAACCCCATATTATGCAACATTCTTGAATAAAATGGAAAAGATTACATGCCACGAGAGGCAACTAAGGTTATATAAGAAAACTGTAGAGTGACTGAAAGAATCAGTCGCATGCCTTGAGTCTATTCATAAAAATACTATTGTGCTGAAAGGGAGGAATTCCATGTGAACTGGAAGTCACAATTTGATGTAACTTCCAGGAATTGGTGCAAAGTGAAAGGAGGAGAACCAGGAGAACCTTATATACAGAGACTGATACACTGTGGCAAAACCCAATGTAATGGACTTCTCTACAATGCAGTAAAAGAGTTCAAATTTGAATTGTGGGAATTTGTGAAAGACACCCTAGAACATGCTACAGAGGGCAACAAGGGGGGAAAGGGATTTTCTTTCTTCTCTATCCCTGCATAAACCCTGAAGCTTTTAAAAAGACCTCCTGGACTAGTTGAAAGTACTGAATGTAGCAGGGAGCAAAAACATACTTCTGACACCAGAGAGAGAAGGTAGCTTCATAAAACAAGGTCTTCTGGCAACTAGTTAATTTCAGGAGAAAACTATGTCTTGGATATGTCTACGTCCTTCCTATGCCATCTCAGTAAGTCCCTTTGCTAAGAGTTAATTGCATCTAATGCTGGTTGTTAATGGGAAGTATATCAGTGGAGTCTCTTGAGTTATATTAGTATACTCTAAGAAACAAGTCTCTAGAATTACAGGCAGCAGCTACTCTATGACAACCCAAATTATGAGTGTAAGTTGAGGGAGTACTCCGGAAGAGTAGGGACTACATTTTCTATCTTTTAACAATATATATTCCATGAGTAATAGAGTTGAACAGCTGCTATTTTCCTATTCCATTGCACTTTTAAATTGTTTGTTTTTTAAATCACAAATATTACTGGCACATTTTCCTCTAGAAACATTAACACTATCCATAGTGGCATGAAATCTTTTTTTTTCTAAAGAATTTCAAGGCACTATGGTTTTAGTCAATTAATGATTCAGTACATAAGTTTATGTCCAGGAAAAAGTGGTATAGTTTCCATCAATGTCTAATTCTTCAGGAAGTTTTATGTATTATGAGATTTTCATTCTAGATTTATTTAAGACACACACACACACACACACACACACACACACACACACAGCCCCAGAAGACAAAAAATAAAACATAATTAAAACCTGCAGATCTTTCTGGCAATTTAGGATGTCCAAAAAGATCTCAGTGACCCCTGAAATTACACTTAATATTTAGGAAATCCTCTCTAGCTATTTACGCAAAGTACATAAACCTTCCCTATCTCTCACTCTCATAACTAAAAGAAGAAAAAATATTAAGACAAAATATTTATTACTAACAAGGCAATCCAGATGACAAAAAACAAAAACAAAAATGTACAATCAAATTTAGAATTCTTAGCCCAAAAAGAATTTTAGTTATTTGTCCTCTTCCCACATGTTAACTAAATGAAAAGATCCAATCATTTACTTTAGCATGAATTTTAAAAAAAAACAGTTTAAAAATAGTTGTTCATGTTGAGATGATCCAGATGTGTTTTTGCTGAGTTATTGTTTTTCTCCCTAGATTGGAGTGACCACCCACTTCATGGAATTATGATTAAAATGTTTTAGTTTAAAGTCAGACTCATCCTAAATAGAAAATAGCATCCTTCTAAAAGCAAGAAGAATCAAAACCAAGCATTATGGAGAAGATTTTGGATTTTGGGGAAAAGATCAACATCAAATTTGGTGCTGCTCAATCAAATTATACCATAATTATTTTCAACTTTTTGATTGAAAGAAAGATTTGTCAGATGGACAATTTCAGTAGCATTAATCAATATTGATTTTACTTTCTGACTAACAGAATCTTAGTTTTTGCATTTGGACAGAACCTTAACAATTATTTGGTGTCTCTCTCTCTCTCATTTTAAATGTTTAAAAACCAAAGCCTAAAGAGAAAGTGAATTAATCATAGCACTATGCTGACCAAAACTAAATGGCCAAGAAATAGTCTTTACAAGGAGCATATTAAAATACTTTCCTCTTTTTCAGAGTAGCATAAATGAAAATAACACATACTGACTGCTTCAATTTCAAAAGAGGAAAGATATATGGAAGAAGAGGCAGCAGTTCAAAGGTAAAAAATTTGCTAGGGTGAATTAGAAAGCTTTATAATTTTGAGGAAGAGCAGATATGGAATTTTGGAAGGAGAAACTTGAGATGATTTCAGTATTTGAAAGAAAAGAGCTAAATAGGAGCCCCTGTGGAGAAAGAGAAGCAGTAAGAGTTATGAGGACTCCTTCTAAAAGAGAAAGATGAAAAGAGAAAGAGAAAAAAAGCAGAAAGGTGATAGAACTAAAGAGGAAGAAGAGAACACAATTAATGGAAAGAAGAGAAAGACAAGGGAAAGGATTAAGTAAATGATAGAATGAAGAAAGAAAAGATAAATAAAACATATTTCTAAGGCAAGGTAGGAAGTTAGCTAATGAGGGAAAAGAAAGTTGAATGAATGTTAAGAGACACTAAAGAGATTGTCAAGGTATTATTGGGATACCAAGAAGGTAAGAAGAACAGTTTTTGAATAGGTTAGCAAGAGAAAGAATAAGGTCCTTACTTCTAGAAAAATATTGAGAGTAGAGAGAATTTTTTAGGGTTCCAGACTGTTTGATCTCTATAATTTCCATAATAGTGAGGGAACCTAAGTTCAACAATAGGAAGGCTAAGTTAAATCATATAACTTAGGAAAACTTGTGTGGAAATTTGTCATTACATGTAATTGGTTAAAATTTTTATATATTAAAAATGAATAGAGGAAAGAAGAGGAGCAGAAAAGGAACAAAGAAAGGAGAAAGCCATTGCCTGAGGTGGATGAGATGATATTTTCTGATAGAGAAGAGCAGAATTTCTCCATTCTTATTTTGAATGCATTTTCTCTACCAAAAAGAATGACCTTTGGAATTGAAAAGATGAAACACTAGTGGCTAACAGAAAGTTGATTCTCGAGATAAGGAGGGAGTAAGAATCCAGCTCATTTCTCTATGAGAACAAGCCACCTGGTCCAGATGAAACACATCCCAGGCTATATTAAAAGTACTATATGATGAGATAGCTGAACAACTGCCAGCAAAAAAAGATAGAGGAGAAATCCTAGAGGTTTGACAAAATACTAAGGATGTCTTGATTTTTATTTTAGAAAGGTTGATGAAAGAGGTTTTAAGTGATCAGCCAATGAATGTGAATTTCTGTTAATTCTTGAGTGTGTTATTTTAAAAAGGGTGGCTAAGTCATCATCTAGCAAAGGAAGCATTGATCACAAAGTACCAGCCTGCCTTCCTCATGCTATTTCCTTTTTAGACAGGGTTATTGAACTAGGACATCATGGAAATGCTATAGAGAGTATAGAGATGATATTAGCAACGTATTTGATGGTCTCTCAGGCTTTCTTTGGCAAAGATAGAGAGTTAGTGGCAGAGTTAGCATATGAATGTTAAAGGTCTTTTGGCATCAAATCCAAACACTTTTCTAAATCATGTTACCTGCACTCTTGCTGACAATGGAACCTTGTCCTCTGCCCCTTAGATGTCAGGTTCTGAGCCATGAATTTTTACCTTCTATTGTGAAGAAGCAGTCTTTCTTATCACTTCTGAATCATGTTGCCTGAAATCCAACTAACCGTCCCCTCCCTGCCATTGACCCTCTTCCTCCCTTCCTCTTTCTCCATCTCTCTTCCTCAGTCCTTCTCTGTCTCTGTTTCTTTCGTCCTCCTAGTCCCTCCTCCTTGCACTGTACCCTTCTACATTTTCCTTATATTGTCTGCAACTTTGGCCCCAATCACTTCCTGACACTTTCCATGACCACACTCCCTTTTCAGCAGCTTCTCTTTATGTACAGCATTGCCTTCATCCAATGAAAATAGAAGCTCCCTGAGGGTAAGGCCTTGCTTGCTTCTATTTCTGTCCCTAGGACTTAGCAGAATACATGGCATTTGGTAAGCACTTCATCAGTGCTTTATCAATCTACTCATCAAGAAGAATATAACAGTTTATGAATATGCTCTCCTATTCCTCAGGAAACTGGAAAGCCTCTCAGGGTAGATTTTTTGTTTTGTTTTGTCTCACCAGTATCTAGTACATGATGCATGGTAAATAGTTGATAAATGCTTGTTGAGTTATAACATGGCTAGGATTCAAATTGGTTAAGGTAAGGAGTTTGGATCAAGTGATACTCTTAAATTATGGCTATGAGAATGCCCCTCTGGTCAGAGCACAGACTAGTTAGTCAGTTTTGTTCTCAGCTTTGTAATGGTGGCTGGCAGCCCCTATAGTCTCCTTCCAGCTCCTCCCCTCATTCTATGCTTCTCTCTGTCTTTATAACTCTGTAAATTAGCATTTCTCCAACCATACCACAGGACCCTTGATTAGACCTGACCTGGTCTGCCAAGGCCCAGAACTTAGACATTAAGAGTTTTTTTTTATTCCCATTGTATTTAGATATAAACTCATATCCAAGTTGTTAACATCACAATAAAACAAAACTAAGCACAAGCCTTAGGAACTATACTAGATCCATAGGACTCAGTATTTGAATTTTGTAGACTAAAATGTTAGAGCGGAAAGGAAGAAAGGGAATAAGCATTTATTTATTTCCTTTCTTTTAATTTAACATTTTTTTCTGACATTTTGTCATCTAAATTCTCAAGGCAGCAAATATTCTGATATAGGTTATACATGTGCTATCATATAATACGTATTTCCATGCTCATCATATTGTGAAAGAAGACATGTTATCGGACATACAAGAAGAAAATCATGAAAGAAATAAAGTGAAAAATGGTGTGCTTTGATCTATATTCAGACATCATCAGTTTCTTCTGTGGTGGTGGACAGAGTTTTTAATCATGGGTCCCTTGGAGCTGTCTTGGATCTTTGCCCAGTTGATAAGAGTCAAGTCATTCGTAGTGATCATCAACATCAACAGTTGTTACTATATACACTCTTTTCCTGGTTTTGCTCACTTCATTTTTCATTAGTTTATAGAGGTCCCTCCAGGTTTTTCCAAAATTGCCCTAATTGTCATTTCTTAAGGCACAATGGTATTCCATCATCAACATATACCACAACTTGTTCTGCTGTTCCCCGATCAATGGACATCCCCTCAGTTTCCAATTCTTTGCCCTCACAAAACAAACTGCCCTATTTCTGTATGAATAGGTCCTTTTCCCCTTGGCAGGAGCCTTTATTAAGTACCCATTGTTTGCCAGGCACTGTGCTAGGTACTTTGCAAATTTTATCTCATTTGGTCCTCACAATAATCCTATAATGTAGGTGCTAAAGCCCATTTTACAGCTGAGGAAACTAAGGTGGACCAGGATGCCCATTACTATGTAGTAAATTTTTGAATCAGAATTTTAATTCAAGTCTTTCTGGCTTAATGCTCTGTGCACTGTAGTTCCAACTCCTTTCTTTTACAGAAAAGGAAACTGAATGACTTGTCCTGGATTGCACAGCTGGTTAGCTAAGGGCCTAGATCTTCTGATTTCTTGTTCAATGTTCTTCCTACATCATCATACATTAGTTGAGTTCTGTTTCCCTGCTTCCTATCTAGAGACATAGATTTACCACAAGGATCTTGGATTTTTGTTTCTGTGGTTCTTCCCTCCCTTGATACAGATTGCAACCCCTCCATAAAATGATAGATGCCCTTTGGAAGTTGGCTATGGCTTAGAAAACAATCACTCCATGGGCCTTTCTAAGCTTAGCTATGTGGTCCTAGGCTGGGACTCTTGCATTCGAAGTGTTTGCAACATAAAACAACCTGCCAGAGCTTGCTTTGCATTGGCATTGCTTTTAAGAACAGCATTTAGTAATCATGGCAAGGTCATTGCCATGCCATTATGAGGCATTGGGAGGTAGGGGAGGTAGATTTACTGGAGAAGAGAAGTAGATTTACCACCTGAAAATTCGTGTTATGCCATGCCATCGATGGCATGCCACAGACATCCACAGCCTTCATGTTGAAAAGCAACCAGGTATTTATTGGCTTCCGTGTATTGTTCTGGGGCCCCACCTAAAATCACTCCTCCCCTTCCCACATCCTCAGGCAAGCCTTTTTCTTGCAGCACCCATCCTTTTGACACTTAGCCTGGATCCACTGGCCCTACCCCTGCATTCTTGTTTCTTGTGCCAGCTTTCTGTAAAGGTTCCAGTTGGCACATTTATGTACAATCTATAGTAGTACTCCAAAGGGTAATAGAAATGTAGAGCCCTACTTAGGTATGTGAGTTATTATGACTAATCTGGGCTTCTAACACCTGCTGTCTCACACAGAAGATTGTTAGAAACAAGACTAGGGCACAGATATAGGATCATAGATTTAGAGGTAGCAATCATCTAATCTCATTTTTACAATGAGAAAATGGAGACCCACCCACAGAGTTTCAGTGACTTATGTAAGGTCACACAGAGATTTCATGGCGGAACAGAGATCAAACCCTATTGCCTTCCTAGAGTCATTTTCATTCCTATGTTTCAAGTTTTGAGTTTAAATCGCCACTTTTGATTAAACAAACTACTCACATAAAGTGTTAACAATTACTTTTCTCAGGACACTGTATTGTCAGGTGAAGGAAATAAACACAAAATATAAGCAGACTGGTAAGAGCTACATGAGTCAGGCTCACTGATGTAGGAAGAGACAGGAAGCAGTTTGTGTCAATTGAGTCAAACTACAACCATTACCTTGATCATCCCTTATTCTCAGACTGTGATGGATATAAACCAGAATCTGGAACCTAAGAGCCTTAGGTCTAGGAGTATCCTCTAGACCACCAGTCCTGCTTCCATCTCTCCATCCATCATCTTGGAAAACAGTCCTCATGGAAAGATGGACTTGTGCCTGCTTTTGCCAGGGCTGAAGCCATAGCTAATGAAAACCCCGAAAAGAAAGGTCTTGCCACCAAAGTCCTTGGCCCTGTCAAATGATTTAACATCAGAAACTGATGTGATGTTATAAATGAAAACAATATTACAATCTGCTTTGCTACAGCACCCTAAGAATCATGGCATCTTTCCATCTGATTGGCAGCTAAAAACTCCTGAACTTAGGTTACTATTAAAAGGGGTTGTCTTATTTTATTTTTTTATCCCCAGCACTTAGCACATAGTAAGAAATAAATAAATGCCTTTTAATTTATTCATTTATGGCAAGATTACTGTTGATGGAGCCAGATTCTGTTTCTTTCCAGTGTTTCTAGTGTCTTCCTGAATTTTATCTGAATTTCCAGGAAATCTATATAGCCTGAAAATAGTTACCAGAAAGTATGATTATAGCTAGAAAGGTAAACAGAAAAAAAAGTTTGAATATTTATCTCCAAATCTCCAAAAAAGATTTAATATCTAGTTCTAACTAGGCCCAGGATAGATTCAAATAAAATTAAGAAAATTTTGAGCTAAGATTAAAGACTGAGGATCTCTCTGTAAAAAGAGTGAATTTGCAAATGTTGTAACTAGCTCAATAACCTTAATGCACACAGCTAGTTGGGGACAAGAGGCTGACATTTTATTGATCATGCAGAAATGGAGTTGAATAATGTCAAGGTGTTATGTGGTTAGCTTTAAGAGATTAGCGACACTTCCCAGAAGCAGGGGTGGTAGCTGAAAAGATGGGAAATACCAGAAAGGACTCACTTCAGTAGATGACAGATACAGAGACAGAATGTGGTACCAGTAATGAGATCCTAAGTAATGCATTGAAGTGGATACAGACTTTGCAACTACAGGGAAGGGATACCAGAATTCCACCAAGGTAATACAAGAGTAGAATTTAAGAGTACTGAGATAGACTTAGAAAGTGGGCATATGAGGACCTAGGCAGGAAAAGTTGTCAAATTGAACATGGGAGATATCTAAAATAAAACAATTTGGTGTTAGGATTCCTTAATGGTAAAAGGCAGCTTGCTGGTGCTCATTCCCAATCAAGAAAGGAGAATTTGTTGGTTTTTCCCAGGCCAAACCTCTTTTCTCCTGTTGTTCAAGTGATGAAGAGGCAAGTGGTGGTGGTACTGAGCACAGGGGTGGTTTGCTCAGACCAACACAGTATACTGGACTGTGTGTCACCTCTGTTTTGGGAGGCTGAATGGTGATGAAGTCTTATGTACACAGAATACCTTCTCACAAAGAAAACATCCGGCTTTATAATTTCCACTTGACATTGCACTTTATTAAGCCTTTCTGGAGGCATAGGATAAACAACATATTAAGAGCCTGTCCTATCCAAGCAAAGGGAAGCCTGTTATTTTAAGAGCAATTGGCTTTCAATTCAATGTTTTACAATAAAGTTATTTCCCTCCCTGCAAAAATGTCTAAAGTTTTCATCTCAAAAGTGGATTCAATAAAATTATGTGCCTACTATGTCCCAGACCCTGTTCTAAGCATTGGGGATACAAATAAAAAACAACAGTTCCCACCCTCAAGGAGCTTATAATCTAAACTCTATTTGAATACAGCATTTTTAAAACAACACTTTTTCCTATGGATTTATCACCAAGATTATACACCGTTATTCAACTGTTTTCATATTTTTCCTGGTAACTGCAAATGGGAGGACAGAAGAAGCAAACAAAAATATTATTTGTCTTTCAAAACAGTGACCCATTCTTGAGCATGGCCCAGGAAATGTCAGTGCCCAAGGGATTGCAATCTTTTGCATTCTATGCTTCCCTTTCGGTATTGTTATCCAGAATCTAGACCAGAGTCTGGGGATCTACAGGCTGCATCTTACAGTGACTTCACAGCTCTGCGACTGTAGCCCAGAAAGCAATTTTTCCCCCTAGTGAGTTACTTTCATTATTGTTTTATAAGCAAATTCTACAAGAATTAAGGATTTGTGTGGTTTGAAGGTTAGGATAAAATAGGAGAATTTATAGGAGGAATCAAAGGGCACTCACTCGCCTTTGATATTTTAACATTTCTGATTATTTCTTTGGTTCAAGGAATTCCCAATGCAGGTTGATGACTGCTCTGGAATTTCTTAAGGTGTTTTCTAGAGCTCTAAAAAGGTTCAATGACCTGCCCAAGATCATACAGACAAAATATGTGTCAGAGGCAGGCCTTGAACCCATATTTTTCCAATTCTGCAAATAGCTCTCTGTTTACTAGAGCAGTGGTGTCAAGCTCCACTAGAAATGGGGTCATTAATTCATACATAAAGATCCCTACAGGCCACATACTGACTTAATTATAAAATGTAATATTATCAACATTTGATTGTAGTTTTATTTTGTTAAATGTTTTTACATTTTATCTAGTCTGGCCACACTTTGGGGTGTTGTTCAGATTTACATTATTCTATGCCTGCTCCTGAAAGATTTCCAGAATAGAACCTATTCTATTCTTAGTTATCACTAAAGTTTTATATATATATATGGTTTGGTTTTTTTTAAACTCTTACCTTCTGTCTTGGAACTGATACTAAGTGTGGGTTCCAGGGCAGAAGAGCAGTAATGGCTAGGAAATTGGGATTAAGGGACTTGCCCAGGATCACCAAGTTAGAAAGTGTCTGATTAGTATCTGTATTTTGTATAAATTTATATATACATATACATATATATGTCGTATTTGTATATTTTTAAGTCACATTTCTACAACCAAAAGTTTTGATCCCTTCACAATCGCTGTTTGGAAAGGCCATATACTTTGAAAGACCACTACTTTGAAGGAAAACATTCATTTGAGAAGGTCTGGAATGTTTTCTTAAAAAATAATATAGAACAATATTATGCTATGGGCACACCACAGGCGTCTTTTAAAATTCATTGTATTTACTCAGAATTTATACTTTCTGTTCTTAATTTAGGAAACAAATGTGCTAAAAGTTTCATGTTTCTCACTATAAGAAAGAAAAATTAAGCTCATAAATTGGGTTGTTTTTTGGCTATAAACTGATTTTTGCTGGGGATCAAAGGACCCAGGAGAAGAAAAAAATAAAACCCCTACTTAACCCTCATCTAAAATCTGAAATCTAGCTTGCTTACAGACAGCACCTAAGGTGTTGTAGAAGGAAATTAGGACTTGGAGTAAGAAGCCATGGGTTCAAATATGTGTTCTTTTAGTTACTGTGTGTGGAATCTAGAACAAATCATTTCTCCTCTCTTAGTGTTTCTTCATCCCTAAAATGAGATGATCTCCAAGATTATTGAGTTTGGAATCCTATGATTTCAGGATCCAAACAAATCTAGGAAAAATCACTTAGGTTCTTTGGAAAGTTGTTTTTGCTAGAGAATTATAGGAAACACATTTTCATCTTCATTATGTATTCTGAAATTTCCTAAATATTTGCTATATCATAGTTGTGTTTTCAAATGTTACTGATCCACTGCATCTGACTCATAGGTTATATCATAGACCTTAAAAATAAAAAATAAAAAAATTGTTGAGTTTTTAATGAGATTTTAATAAATTGCTTATATCTGTCTTGGATCCCTTCCTTTCCTTCCCTCCCCCAGTTTGAATATTGCTAAACAATTCTTCCCTGTCATATCCCATCAGGGAAAGAACTGCCTAGTTGCTTGCATGCCAATTTGCAAGCTTCAATGCAAAGTAATGTATGAAGGGGATATTGTAGGGAACCTTTTAGCAGGTCTGCCATAACAGTGGTCCCTTTCATCTAGAGACAAATGGTCATGGAATGCAATTCCCTGAAAAGAATGCCCATGTCACAGAAATGACAGAGGAGGCTTCTTACAGATGGGAGAACTGCCCATAAACCCACATTCTCTACATGGACAACTTATCATTTATGCCATGCTTTTTTTTCTCTAGCCCCTGGGACCTGTGGTTTGCTCACTTATCAAATATAATCTGTTCTCTACAGAAAAATGTCCAATTAGACAAGCAAAACAAGACCAACTTCTGGCACTGAGAAGTAACATTCCAAAGCCAGCTCCATACATGTGTCAAGGACAGAGCTGAGTGAGATTCATCAACCACTGGAGGTGGTTGGCAAATGGCCAGAATAGTCTTTGATATTTCTACCACTCCTCTTCCCCAGGAAAATTAAACTACTCAAAACTTTTACATTTTTTTAGAACATTCTTGAACGAGGTTAACCTCATGGAAAAAAGCCAGTAACAAAAAATGTGTGACCCATGAACTCCTTTTTGGTACAATGACGTTCATCATGCTACATCGTTTTAGAGTCTCTCATGTCCAAACTTGGGTGTTTGATAAAGAAAGGCAATGGCATTTCTACTCTATAAAAGAGCTTGCTTTTTCTAATTTTTCATTCTGTGCTACAGACTCTTTCCAATTCAAATTCCCAAGTGGGGAATAAGGGGAGGAAGGAAGAGGGAAACACACATTATTAGGCACCTAATGTGTGCCAGACACTATGATATATATTTTACAAATATTAGGTCATCAGAGCCTCTTAACAACCCTGGAAGGTAGGTGCTTTTATTATCTCCATTTTACAGTTGAGGAAATTGAAGTAAACAGAGGCTAAATGACTTGCCCATGGTCACATAGCTAGTAAATAATCTGAAGATGAATTCAAACTCAGGTCTTCCTGACTCCAGATTAGTGCTCAATTCATTGTGCCATCTAGTTGCCTCTAAGGCGGGTTTCATCTGGACTGCTCCTAACATGGGGGCAAGCAGAAGTGTCAGATGGTTATATATCCTGGAATCACAGAATCACAGGATGACAGACTATAGAAATAATCTAGTCCAACTGCCTTTTTGTAAACTGAAGCCTCGAAAAATTAAATGACTTGTCCAAGGTCAAATACCTAGTAAGAACTTGTCTGAATGCCCATCTGACAATTGCTAATGATACCCTTGTTTTGGAAGATTTCTGTGGCTTGCACTAGATTAAAATCATTCTTTCACTCTTTCTATTTTACACAGAAGCCTTCATGACTAGTGAGAAAGAGATTTTTCTTAAATGTCACTTATGTAAGCCACTCTATTTCATTACAATATGCTTCATTTTTGTTATATGGAGGTCTGTGCTATAACTTTGAATAGTAACTTTGGTACCTAGTACAATTGGCATGGAACACTCTCAGATCATTCAAGGAAAGCACTGAAGGCAGCTGAGACCAAGTACACTATGAGGCTACTGCAAACAGGAGATGGAGAAGTGTAACATTGAAGTGGGGATGAAGGAGAGGGAGTTGCCATTTGATAACTTCCTGTTTTACCTAATTCTTTCTTATTCTGTTGTAAAAGGCCTAAAAATTATTTTATTGCTCTTCTAAATGTCAGTTCCCTGGAAATCAGTCCCAAGTTACCCCGCCCTAGTTATGGTTCTGGTAACAGCGGCTTGAGGATTCAGGGGAAGGACCTGGGAACAGGGAAAAATCTAACAAACCCAGTGGAACTAGGCAGATATCAGAGGTCAGAACAAGTCAGAATCAGAAGAGAAAACTAGTGTCAGGAAATACAAAAGGAACAAGGGTCAGGGAAAGCAATGGTGAGAAGTCAGGTGCACAGATAAGAACAAGGATGACAATATATGCAAGTAGGCAAAGCCAGATGGGAAAACCAAAGTCCAAGAAAACAGAAAGAATGATGAGATCAAAACAACATCCTATCTCCCAATCATCTCCTAGGAGCAGAGCTAGGACAGAAATTTTTATAAGTGAAAGAACGTGTTAAAGCTTCCATAATTGGAAAGTAAGGGGAAAAAATCAATACTTGGGATATGGCTGGCAAGATGGAACTAGAAATGTCAGATGGGTTATACTATCTGAAATCACAGAATTCCTGACTTTACAAGATAAACTTTTTAACTTTTATGATGTCATAGACTCTTTTGGCAGCTGGGTAAAACCTATGGTCCCCTCACAGAATATAGTTTTTCAAGACATAAAAATAAAATGTATAAGGTTATAAAGGAAGCCAATTATATTGCAATAGTTATAAAATACTTTAATATTTAAATTTTAGTTGTATTATTATATATTATTATATTATATTACTATATTATTATATTAAATTTAAAAAATTTTAATGAGGTGCCTGAGGCCCTTAGAGATTCCATGATTTTCCTAAGATCAAATTTTTAATGAGGTGCTTGCACTGAAGCCTTGAAACTACATACCTCAAGTTTTTTCCTTTGAACACTATAGCAGGGGTTGGCAACCTTTTTGGCCATGAAAGCCATAAATGCCACATTTTTTTAAATGGAATTTCGTGAGAGCTGTACAGTGCTCACAGTGCACGCTTCTGTAACAGCGCCTGAAAAAAAATGGACTTTATGGCTCCTGCAGAAAGAGCCATATCTGGCCCTCAAAAGAGCCAGATATGGCTCAAGAGCTATATGTTGCTGACCCCTGCTCTATAGCCTCTTTCCTTACAACAAGCAGCTTTGGTACCTGAAGGATGCTGCGATGAAGGGAGATAAATAAGCGTTTCCTACATCAAAGATGTAAACTGGATAAAAGAATACAAGAAGCTGAATAATGTGTCAGAAGACTGGAGAAGTAGGAAGAGACCAGGTTATAAAGGGCTTTAAAACTAACCAAAGGGTTTTTATATATGACCCTGAAGAAAATAGGGAGATATCCATTCAGCTAGGACATCTTAAAACTTAAATGCCCAATGTATTTTACACTTAAGGATCCAGCTTTCCCTTAGAGCAGGAGTACACTATTTTTCTCTTCTATAAAAAGAAAACTGAACCAAATTACCTTTCTGGCCCCTTCCATCTCTAAGTCTTATATAGAGAAATGTCCCAGCACTATAATGAGGAACTGTTTGCACTATTGGAGGCTTGTAACAAGATAGTACTAACTGTATACAATATTCACATTCACAAAGTGCTAAAATTGATCTGAGCTGAAGTTTGATGTTCAGTAATACTGGCCCAAATGTTTAGATTTCCTTTTTGTGTCTCGTGCTTCACTTTACTTAATTTAGTTTCCCCGTATCAGCACTCAACCCATATATAGTATTAATAACTAGTGAGTTGCAAACAATTTAAAATTGTTCTGAAAAGCATCATGAGGAAATAGTTTGAATAATGACCTAGATAAAAAAGGGAAAGTTTTGAGGAGTGGAGAAGCATTTGAATTATGGTTTCTCTAAGAAATGAACCTTACTTCATTTCTTTGTTAACCTAAAATAGGTAATAGAGTGCCAAATATATTGAATATTTTGGTTATGTATATAATTGTAAAAAGAGGGTTTGAAAAAGGGAATGAAATTTAAATTCACATCATGGCTTGAAAACTGAAAGCATAATAGACACTTTGTTCTGTTCGGGTCTTTCGCATATTTTGTAATGTTTTATATGTTTATAGTTTCATCTTTCAAGATTCACTTCTCAGAGCATCATCTTGTAATCAGGGTGTGTTTCCTCCAGGTGGAAGTAAATACTGTGAAGATGGGATTAATTCTCCCCTGCCCACTTTTAGATTCAATCACCAGAAGCATATACACACCCACATTTCCTTAAGTAAGGGGAGGTCTGAATCCACATGCTAGAGTGGCTGACAGTTCAGAAATAACTAACTGCCCCCTGGGCAGTCCTAAGAAAAATCTAAAACTGTAATCGGTCCATGTAAAGTGTAAGGAAGGCACAGGAAGTGACACAAAGAAGGATCTTTAAAAGTTTAAAATATATTTGTTCTAATAGTAATGCATACCCAAAGGCTTTAGACTATGGAAACCTGCCATTTATTGATAAATGTTATGGGACTGTGATTAATGATTGTGTCTGATTCCAGGAGAAGGGAACAAAAGAACCATTATACAATGCCAAGAAGCACAAGGCCAAGGAGACCAACCAATCCCAGTGGAATTGATGAGATCTGTGCCAAGACAAAGGAATTGTTTGAGATTCGAGGTTTTGGTTGTTTGACATACATCAGACACAGGTCTTCCCTATGCCACATTTGGACAAATACTAAAGTTTGGCTATCATCCTGGCTCCCCCTATCCCCAAGTGTGAAGATAAAATCAGACCAGGGAAACATACTTCCCTTTTTCACAGAAAATTTAGTCCTTTTTTTCTGTCTTATAGTATGGCAACTTCCTGTAACACTCTCAACATGTGATCTGAACAAGCCAACAAGATGTAGGGAAATGAAAAATATCATTATTTTGAAATCATCATAGTTTTCTTTTTAAACAAATAATTAGTAATTAGTATAATCATATTAAACTGTAATAATTATAATGTAATTATCATAATAAATAAATAATAAGTAAGTTATTCTTTTTTAAATAAATATCTTCATTGAAACAGCTGGACTTTGGCAATATTTTCATCATTTAGATTTTAAGATGATATACATTTGTTGTTCAGTCATGTCCAACTTTTTTTTATTCCATTTGGGGCTTTCTTGACAGATACTTTTACAAATAAGGAAACTGACACAAACAGGATTAAGGGAGTTGCCTCCAGCCGCACAACTAATAAGTGTCTGAGGCCAGATTTGAACTCAGAAAGGTGAGTCTTCCTGACTCCAGACCTGGTACTCTATCCACTGTACCACCTAATTGCCCTGATACATTAGTGATATTTAAATAAATGCCTTGATATAATTGACTATAGGCAGCTAGATATCATAGTGGATAGAATGCATGGCCCTGTTTTTAGCTTTCATCCCTTCCTGTTCCTAAGGAAAAACCAAGATGTTATATAACATCATTTCTATCCTGAGAGCATGACACCTCATTTTCTTGCTTTTCCCATTCAGAAAAAACTATCTTCTAATTAGGGACATAAGAAATCTTCTCTTTCCTAATTGGTATCTCCAGTTGTTCTTCAAGATGTTGCTTGAATTTTAAATACAGTATCACTTAAGTTGTCCCAAAAAACCTCTGTTCTTAAATGGAGATTAAATGATCTCTTGTTATTTTCAATTTTGAAATTGTTATTATTATATGTTATTATATTTGTTACTTATATTTCTATAAAATTGTTATTATATATTATTATATCTCAAATTATTTTCAATTATGTCCAATTCTTCATGATTCCATTTGGGTTTACTTATTAAAGGTAACGAATGGAGTCGTTTGACATTTCCTTCTCCAGCTTATTTTACAGATAAGGAAACTGAGGCAAACAGGGGTAAGTAACTTGCCCAGGCTTACAGCTGGTATGTGAGCCCAGATTTGAACTCAAGAAGATGAGGCTTCCTGATTTCAGGCCAGACACTCTATCCATTGAATCACCTAGCCACCCATTAAATAATCTATTCAATAACAAAAGCAACAGGCCTTTTCTTTATTCACTTTATTCTAGTGGAGATCATATGGTTCAACTGGTTACACTGAAAGGAACATGGAGGGAAAGTACTAGGACAATTTGCCAACCCCACATTATAGGGATGAGATGAATGGTTTTGGACTGGACTACATAGATTTGGGAAGGGTATAGAAGGGAAATAATTAGAGTTGTCTCTAAAGAGCTTTAGGGATGATGGTCTTGGACTTACTTTTGCATGCATACTCCAGGATTCAGGGCAGCTCTAAGTATTTTAGAGGGAAGGGTGGAATATGACTCAGGACTGATTTGTTTCCCAACTCTGAGGTCAAATAAAAGAGGATTCTAATTTGTTAGGAGTAGATGATTCCAAATATAGAAGGTACTTCAGAAGAGAAGGGGCTACCCAGTAAGGAGAGGAAACTGCCCATAGCTGACGCACAATTCCAATGGGTTTTTACATGTATCATTGATTAAGACCTAATTCCATATTATTGAAAGTTGGACTAGAGTTGTCTTTTAGTGTCTACATCCCCAATAATATTCTCATCAGGCCATGCAATCAAGCAGTTGTTTTTCTTCTGTATTTCTACTCCCACAATTCTTCCTCTGAGTGTGGCTAGTTTTCTTTCTCATAGGTCCCTCAGCGTTGCTCTGGATCCTTGCATTGCTGCTAGTAGAGAAGTCCATTCCATTCAATTGTGCCACAGTGTATCAGTCTCTGAGTATAAGGTTCTCCTGGATCTGCTCCTTTCACTCTGCATCAATTCCTGGAGGTCTTTCAGTTCACATGGGATTCCTCCAGTTCTTTATTCCTTTGAGCACAATAGTATTCCATCACCAGCAGATACCACAATTTGTTCAGCCATTCCCCAATCAAAGGACATTCCCTTATTTTCCAATTTTTTGCCACTACAAAGAGTGCAGCTATAAATGTTTTTGTACAAGTCTTTTTCCTTATTATCTTTTGGGGGTATACACCAAGCGGTGCTATGGCTGAATCAAAAAGCAGATAGTCTTTTAAAGCACTTTAGGCATAGTTTATGGTTGATTTTTGTGAAGGTGCGATGTACAGGTGAGGGAAAAAGGTATTCCTTTCTATTCTCATTTAATTTTTTTTCAAAGGTCTATCATATCTATTTATTCTAAAATTCTATTCATATCCTTAAAATTCTTTGTTGTTTATTTTATGATTAGATTTATCTAATTCTGAGAGGGGAAGGTAGAGGTCCCTGACTAATATAATTTTGCAATCTATTTCCTCCTATAACTCATTTAACTTTTCCTTGAAGAATTTGTTTGCTATGCTGTTTGATGCATATATGTTTTCAACTGATATTTATGTCTATGACTATTCATGTCCTTCTAGCAAAATGTAGTTTCCCTGATTATCCTTTTTTTTAAACCCTTACCTTCCATCTTGGAGTCAATACTGTGTGTATTGGCTCCAAGGCAGAAGAGTATTGGCTCCAAGGCAGAAGAGTGGTAAGTGTAAGCAATGGGGGTCAAGTGACTTGCCCAGGGTCACACAGCTGGGAAGTGTTTGAGGCCAGATTTGAACCTAGGACATCCTGTCTCTAGGCCTGGCTCTCAATCCACTGAGCTACTCAGCTGCCCCCTCCTGATTGTCTTTTTAAAATAGTTTTATTTTTGCTTTTGTTTTATCTGAGATCATGATTGCTGCATAAGCCTTTTATTTTCCCTCTGCTAAAACATAATAGATTTTGCTCCAGTTCCTTATTTTTACTCTCTGTGTGTCTGTTTAAAGTGTGTTTCTTGTAAATAACGTATTGTTGCAATCTGGTTTTTAATCCATTCTGCATTCTGCTTCTGTTTATGGATGAGTTCATCCCATTAACATTTACAGTTCCAATTACTAACTGTGCATTTTCTTCTATCCTATTTTACCTGTTTATCCTTCTCCCTCTTTTTACCCTACTCCTCCTCAAAAGTGTGTTTTGCTTCTTAGCACTACCTCTCTTAAACTGCCCTCTCTTCTTTTGGCTATTCTCCCCTTGTCTCTTTTTTTTTCCTTTTACTGCTTTTTTAAAATTCTTATCTTCTGTCTTAGTATCAATCTAAAACCAAAGAGAGGTATGGGCAGGGCAATTGGGATTAAGTGACTTGGCCAGGATCACACTACTAAGAAGTGTCTGAGATCAGATTTGAATTCAGGTTGTCCAGACTCCAGGCTTGACATTCTATTATTCAATCTCATTGTCACTCACCCTCCCATCCTAATATCTCTTTCCCCTACTACTTTCTTGAGTGAGTATATTATTCCCTTTTTGAACCAATGCCACAGGATCCTAAATTCAGCATCAGCAAAGGATACCATATGATCTCTTTTCCACCATTATCTGACACCCTCCATTCCAGTCTATGGCTTGAAAACTCTCCAAAGTGTAATTGCTATCAATGCACCTGCCTCCAAGGTCTGTTCCTCAACTGCACTCCAGATCCAACCACCACCCCAGTGAGACAGACAGGTCTTCTTTTGATGGCACTATTTGTCTGGATCAAATTGAGAAATTGCAACAAAGCAGAAAAACAGGAATTTTCTATTCTATCCAGTATTCTGTGACATTCCTTACCTCTGACTTGATGGGAACTGGTCTGATTACTTGTTTCTTAAAAATACATGAGAACCATAGAGCACTGATGGGCCAAGAAGCCATTTGGAGCAGTGTTCCTCTACATTTCATTTTCCCCAGAGTCTTTAATGAAAGAAATTTAGGAATAAATATTAAAAGAGTCTCAAACCTTAAATAATGACAGCTAAGAAACAATAGAAGGAAAATATTAGAAAGGCAAAAGCAGTCAGAAAGTGGAGACTTTTAGAGTATTCATTCTGGTTTCTTAGGGAAAGGCTTTGATAAAAAAAAATAAGGTGCTAAGACAAAGCATCCTTTATTCAGTGTGATTGAATGGTGCTAAAGTAAAGATCTATTTTTTTTTAATTATGAGAAAATCATTTCATGTCTGCTTACAACTTGCTTAAAGAATACTGCTTACTCTACTGAAAATGGTATGCTTTTTCTTAGGTGACTTAGTTTCAGGAAAATTCTATCTTGAAAAATTAGTGTAAGTAAACTAAGAATCTAGTTAATTCTCATGAGAAGTGACTTTAAAAATATTATTGAGGGCATCTAAGACTAGAAAAGGAGGAAGGTCAACTAAAAGGCAGCTTTAGGTGATGAATGGATAGTGTGCATCACTTAAGAGTCTGGAAGATCTGAGTTCAAAATAAGCCTTAGATATTTACTAGTTTTGTGAACCTAGAGAAGTCTTTTAACTCATCTGACTCAGTTTGCTCAATTATAAAATAGAAATAAAATAGCACCTACTTCTCGGAGCTATTGTGATATGATCAGAAATGTAATCATTTGTATAAAGTAGTTTACAAACTTTAAAATACTATATAAATACTAGTTAATATGATTTTATCATTATTTTATAGGAATGAAAGAGTTGGATTAGATGATCTCTAGAACCATTCTAGCTCAAGATCAACCACCCTAATATTTTTCAATAATGGATCCATTCAATTTGTGGAAGATGTAAAAATAATGAGAAAACCATCTAGTCCAACTCTCTCTTTATGCACATGAGAAAATAGAACCAGAAGGTTTAATAATTTCTCAAAGTCACACATGAAGTGTCCAAGGTCATTTAACTTCTCTGTGATTTAGCATCCTTACTTGTAAATGAGATAGTTAGACTAGATGAGGCATGTGTATATATTTTCTTTAGCCAGAACAAAGCAATGAGTCTATAGCTGTGGACTCGTTAACTCAGAAACCAGTATGTATAGATTTTTTTAATACTCTCCTGGTTCTCCTGTCTGACTGCTCCATTTATGTCTGTTCTGACAGTTCATCATCCATGTCTATCTTGAACTATAGGTATCCCCCAACTGTCTGACTTGGGCTCTTTTTATATCTTCTTGGTGATTGTATCAGCTCTCAGGGTTTCCACTATCATCTCTATAAAAAAGATTCTTAGGTCTAAAGATTTCAACTTAGTTTCTCTCCTAAATTCTAGTCCTATAAAAACAATTGCCTTTTGGGGTCGCTTCATCTCAATGTCTTCTGGGTAACTCATCCAAAATAGAATTTATTATAGAATTTATCTACCACTATCCACCTTCCCCAGCCACTAACTTTTCTATTTCTCTCATAACATGACCATCCCTTTAGTTAACCAGATTAAAAATACCGGAGGTATTTTCATTTTTCCCCTCTTTCCTGTCTTTTTAATTAATGATCTTGTCACAATATTGCTTGAATTTCTCCTCTTCTTTCCATTCATCCAGCCAGTACTCTCTACCTCTCTACCTATCATTCTTGATCACTACTGCAACTGCAAATTCAATAGAAATTTATTCATTTGATAAGCATACCAGGCTACAAACAATACCCTAGGTTCTGGGAATAAATAGAATCTGACAGCTTCTGCCTTCAGGAAGCTTTCAATCTACTGAGGAGAAACATATGCCCAGATAAGTAAATAAATAAAAACCAAGTAACTTTGGAGAGCAAGATCATAAATGGCCTCAGACATAAACTAGCTGTGTTGTATAACTCTGAGCAAGTCACTCAATTTATCATAGCTCTTCTCCTCATCTGTAAATTGAAGGCAGGCCAGAAGGGAATTTTCTAAATGTCTGAGAGGTAGTTAATATTATTATTAACATTTTACAGATGAGGAAACTGAGTCAAACAAAAGATAAGTGCCTTGCCAAGGGTCACACAACTAGTATGTGTATATTGTGGGATTTGAACTCCAGTCCTCCCAACTTCAGGCCCCAGTGATATTGCAGAGGGGATTTCTATTTCAGGAAAGAGCCTGGACTAGATAACCTTTAAAACTTCTAGTTTTACAGTACTGATTTTCAGAGAAAAAAAAACATAAAAAAAATTATTTGAAATAATTACTAGCATCGAAATCATAAGATCTTTGATCCTTAGAAGATCTAACAATAAGTGCCATACATACATACATTAATTTCTGCCTAAACTCCAGTCATGGCAGCCAAGTAGCTGACCCGCCTAGGCAATGAATTCCATAGAATCTTAGAAGACTACACAAAGTATTTCCTTAAATGGGCAATAAATTTACTGCCTTTTAATTTCACTGAGTGTTTCTTTATTGTCATCTTTATGACTCATAATACAAAAGGGACTAATCAATTTTCATGAGTCTTTTAATCAGTTTCAAGACATTTAGTCATCATTTATCTGGAAACAATAATCAATAGAGTTAAATCTACTAGAGATTTTAAACTCTAGTAAAGCAAAAGCAACCAAGTGACACCTAATACTTCTCTCATATATATCGACTTTGTAGGAAATATTGCTAGTCTTAAGTTATATGCTCAATGAGTGAATCCATTTCCTTGCAGAAGTCCAATGTGAATCAGATCTGAGTCTATTTTAGCATCCCATAATGATGCTAAAACATCAAAGTTCCAGGAACAGAAAGGTTTGGAAGATGGTTTTAATTAAGGGATCTTGAAGCCCAGTGTCAACCTTCAGAGCTCTCAGAATTATAGTAGACTGGCAATGATTTAATTAAGTGGGACATGACTGAGCCAAAGGTCAAATGAGATTCTCGCAGTATAAGGGCTACAAAGCTCTTGTGTGAAAAAGCAAGATAGCAAACAGAGCCAATTGTTGCCACCTGAGGCTTTGGGGTAAAATACTGCACAAGTATTTCATCAGAAGGACAGCATGCTCTCTGGGAGTGGGGGATAGTATAAAAATTAGTGAGTGACAGTCTCTCCCAAAGACTCTTCACTCCATGTGTGTGCTCTAGGGATTCCTGAATTCTAAAAGGTTACAGATAATTTACAAAAATCAGAATGTTTGCAATATCATTGAAACTCATTGGCCCAGTAAGTCACAACTTATCATTTCATTTCAAGTCTACAAGAGTGGGCACTAATGGATTCATAATAATATACCAACATTCCATACAAATAAATGCTTATTTTCTCACTGCCATCCCCTCTTGACAACATGAAACCCTCCTACTCTTCATTGGATACTAGATTGGGTTAGTGGAAATAACATTGGAATAGGAGTCCAAAAAGATAGGTGGTACAGTGGAAAGAGCACTAGACCTGGAATCAGGAAGACATAAGTTCAAATCCAATCTTGGAAATTTCCTAACTGTGTGACTTTGGGCAAATCATTTAACTTCCCTTTCATCTGTAAAACGGATATAAGAATAGTACCTACTTCCCGGAGACAGAAGGATGAGGTAATAATTGTAAAGTGCTTTGCAAACCTTAAAGTGCTATATAAGTGCTATTTTTTATTGTTAAATGCAGATAGCTCTCACCAGGACTCTAGAACCATGAACTGCCAGAGAAAGTAGAAAAGGTCCAAACCAGTTAAAAAATGGTTCTATTGCTTATTTGGACACTTCTTGTCCCCTATGATTGTTCTGAGCAGATTTCACCACTCCCTAGGCTTTGCCTATTTTGCAAAACAATTTAACCCTCCCTGTTGCTGCCTTTCCCAAACACTCTTCCCTGTTGAAATGTATTTTACATCTAGCACCCTGTCCCTATTATGGAACTCTTGTACTCTTGTGCTGCAATTCCATTGCCTCTATTAAAGACACTTGTTGTAGTTACTTTTATTTCAAACTGACCTAATGTTAGGAAATAATTGACTGAGATTTAAAGCCAGATGGAACCTTAAAGATCATTTAATCATTTAACATACTTGTTACTTTTCAAATGAGGAAATGTAGAGGGCCCCCAAAATTAAGTGACTTGACCAAAGTCACACAGTGACGGTAAGTGCCAGAGCCACAATTTCAGTTCAGAGGGTCTTTCCTCTTTCCAATTCTTTGCTCAGTCATTAATTAACTAACTAGTTTAATCACTAACCTCTCTGGATCTTGACCTCCTTTATTGCAAATGAGAGCAATACATTAGATCTGGAGCAAGAATATTCTTCAAGTATCTATCTATGTTTTCTTTATCTAAAATAAAGGAATGAGTTTGTACCTGTTTATTGGCTCATCTCATTAATTTAGAAACCAAACTATATAAACCACAGGCAGCTAATTATTTCCTTGGAAGGGGTAGGGAATAGAGCTCTTCCATCCCTGGCCACCATTTCCCAAATACTAGGACCCTCCTTACCATCTTACCATGGGGCTCCTTTCAGCCATTATTCATTATCTTTTGGCAGCTTCTCTCTAAACCTTTCCCATTCCCATATTTCTCTCCTCCTTCTACTGGAACTCCTTCCAACACCTCAGGGCTAGGCTCTTCTTGCCTTGCCAGATGGCAATTAGCTAATCAGATAAACTTATTGTACTAATGTGCTAATGAAGGAGACTGTACCAGTGGCCTCAGGGCTCTCCTTCCAGTTCTTAGGCCACACCTGTGCATTGAAACAAGGGCCTCCTGGAGACAATTATTCTTTGGTATTTTTCTGGTATTGTATTAACTTGTAAATATGAAATACCTCAATGCTTTTCCTGGAAGAGAGTGAAGTATAGTCAAAAGGCTGTTGAAGTTGGTGTTAGAGGATTTGTCAAAACCTATTTCTGCTATTTATAAGCAGGCTAAACTTGGTCATGTACCATAACTTCTCTGCACCTTGACTTCCTCATATTTAAAATGAAGAGGATTGGAATAAATGACCTCTAAGACCATCTCTTAATCAATGAGCCTATGATGCATCCATGATCTCACTAATAGGGATACTTTTCCTAAAGATCAAAATTTATATTCCCATTCAGTGTCAACACACCATAAACGTTCCAAAAAATGCCCACCCAACAAGTTCTCCTAAAGTTTTTTTCAATTCAAATTTAAAGAATAAATAATATTAAATAAACCCATACAAATCATGTTGGTATAAAAAAATTTTGGAATCAATTGAACACATGAATGTGCATGTAGCTAGGTAGAAGAGTTAACCTCTACAAGTAACAGGGATGAAAAAGTAGACCACTCATGCTTATAGGTCACCTTTTGGCCAGCTACTTAATTCATTCCCATGTTTAATTTTATCATCTGAAGTCTTTGGGTAATTCAAGAGTATATTGGACATTAAAAATCGAGTCTAGAAGTCTTTTTTGCAAGTCATCACTCTTAACAATCTTTAGAGACTCAATACTCCAAAATTTCTCCTTGCAACTTTTCTGGCTAAAATAATTGTTGAGAGTTCCCCCAAGAAAGAAGTTTTTCCTTACCCTCTTTCTCTTCAGTTTTTTTCATAGTTTCCCTCAAACAATCTCCATTAACTCACTTTTTTTCAGTTTTTCATAAACTGTTAGCCAGACCCAACTGAAAATCCTAAGCAATCTTTGGGCTTTACAGTAACTATAGTTAGTATTATGGATGCATGAACATATGCTTATATCACATATAATTTATTTCAGCTTTTCCAAAAGCTGTCCTAGAAATACTTTTAAATGACTCCTCCACTGAGAGGCAATAAATTTAAAGTTACTTCTAGCTCTAATTTTTTTTAAAACAAACTATCAATGTTGCCATTTTAGCTATTCAATCTCTTCCTTACAAAGTTTGTACTTTTTACATCTAACTCTAATTTAGTAAAGACCATTTTACATATGTACATATAGTCTCTTTATTGTCTTCACATTCTTTTCAAATTGTTCTCCATTTAATTCAAGAAAAACTCTTTCCCCCTATGTGTTCCAAACCTCTCAGTGAGTAAATTTTTTTAAAATTAAACCAATCATGGCAGAAAAAAAAGATTAAGAGTAGTGCTAGTGTTATACAGTACTTAGCAGAGTTATCTGCATATAACAGGTGTTTAATGAATGGTTACAGAAATAATAATAAAAAAAGAAAAACCATACTTTGCAAAGTGAAATAAAAGACAATGCACCTTCCAAGTTCTTGGAAGTACCCAGAATTAACTGTCATAATCTCCACAATATTTTCTGTCTAGTTTATTATTCTCTGCTTGTAAAATATATATCTTTTTAACCTCCAGATTTCAAGGTAAATTTTTAGAGATCTCATTCTATTTCAATGTTTTGCATTCTCTTTAAAGTTTAGCATGATTATTATTTTCAACTAATTTTCATTGCCAAGACAAAGTATTTCAGCCACATTATGTTTGAAAGAACACACTATATGCCAACTTGGATTCAACAAGAATCAACTGGTCAGGACCAACTAGTCTCAATTTCATTACTCATTCTTGAGTCTTCCTTAATGGGCTGATTAGATGAATGGTATAGACATAGTAGGCAAGGATTTTACAAAGACTTTTGAAGGAGTCTTATATGTACAAGATATATTTTAGATGCCACAAGAATCTCTAATAGAAAGATACAGGCTGAATGATTAGTATAGTTGCATGAAATAGGAACCAATATAATGCCTGAATCTAAAGAATAGTTATGTTAATATTAATGTGAAAAAAGTTTTCTGGTGAAGTTTTCCTAGACCCTGATCATTTCAACATTTATTAATTAGTTGCTTAAAAAGCATGAGTGACATTATTATCAAATCTTCAGGTGACCCAAAGCTGAAAGGAATAGTCAATATTCAGATTGATAATCAGGATCCAAAAGGATTTCAATCAGTTGGAATGATGAACCAAAACTAATGAGATGAAATCTAAAAGAGAAAATTGTAATGATATCTTAAAGTTTAAAGAAAAAATTACATTCACAAAGTATAGCATGGGAAAGCTAAAACTAGACAAGTTTGTATGAAAAGAATTTGAATTTTTAGTAGAGTTTTTGGTTTAACAGCTGTCAACAGTACAATGTGGGAGCCATAAAGGCTAATATGATATCTTTTGCCTTACTATAGTTATAAAATAACTGAAATTGTAAGTGTTAGACTGAGTGAATATAAACAAAAGAAATGTCTTGAAGGAGAAAAAATGTTAAAGGTACATAAGGATACATTTTTAATATCTCAAAAGCAGCAAAGATTCTGAGAAAGAAAATGTCTCAGAAAATATCCTTACCAAAAGGAAATAAATACTAATGTATCAGCTATTACTGACCCTTTTTCATCTCTACAGATTCTTTATGAAAATAGTCTATGCATATATAGAGGTATCCTTGATAAAAATACAAAAAAGAGAGAAACTTTAATAAATGATTATTTATGAAATGACATTTTTGTAATCACGCAGTTGACTAAGAGGTGTTGCCTTTTCAAAAAATACATTTAAATCAGTAGAACACAAAGAATACAAGAGTTTTCTTTAAAAAAATGTCTTCATCCATATACAAAGATCATATAGGATTGATTGATAGATGTAACCATATTGATAATTGTGTTCAGCAATCTCGTGATTCTCAATATTCAAGCAAATCACACATTAACAAGACATGCCCTCAAAGAGATTTGTCAAGATCACAAAGGATAACATGAGCATGATCAGAATAGAGAAAGATTCCTTATAGGTGATGATGGAAATGCATTTAGCATAGGATCAAAAGGATTTTGGCTCAGAATACTGTTAGCCAGGTTTAGAAGAACTGGCTTCTTAGGGGTAGCTATGTGGCTCAGTGGATATAGAGTCAAACTTGGAAATGCGAGGTATTGAGTTCAAATCTGGTAGACTCTTCTTTAGTTGTATAACCCTGGGCAAGTCACTTAAACCCAGTTACCTCACCCTTACTGTTCTTTTGCTTTGGAATCAATTCTTAGTGTCAATTCTAATGCAGAAGGCAAAACGTTTTTTTTTTTTTTTTTAAGTTAAGTTATTGACTTCTTCCCAAAATGGGACACATCTCCTTCCTGGAAGGACTTGTTTATCTCTAGTGAGAGAAATTCCATATATTATCCTATGCCCATATTTTACCTCAAAGTTCTTAGCTCACTATTCAATTACCAAGGACCATTACTAGACCACCATCTCTAGGATCTCATTATCATGGTTCTCCTTGCCCTGGGACCATTTTGACTTCTAAGTCCCATGTGGCAAGGGTCATATTACCATCTTTCCTAGTACAACTGTATACTCAATGAGATGGTTGTCTACACTGTGCCACCCACTCCAATTAATCTCACTCCCCAATCCATTGGTCTAGTTTTGTCCCAGGTAAAGATAGTTCTAATTATGACTCTAGATGATGAAGTTTTCTAGATGCTCAGGTTGGTGGGAGGCATTAAACTACTTTCATTAAATTTTGAAATACCAAATTGCTTTTCCTACTGATTCATGACCAAAAGACTGACCTATATAGGAAAACCAAAGTGAATGATTAAAGCACATTTCAAAGATTATAACGTATGCTGCTATATACATTAAGACAAAACATAGTCATATTAAATAGAAAATAATGCAAAAATATACAAATATTGAATTTTTAAATAGCCCTGAGGAAGAATGGAACACTGAGGTTTGGGATGGTTATAAGAGAAAGAGTTTAAATTAGATCATCTTAAAAGTGAGGAGAATTTGGATAAGAGAAGTTAACGCATTCTTGGAAGAGACAATGGAATGAACCAGGTCACATAAGTAGAAAAGGACATTATATATTTAGGGGAAAGCAAAGAGATCACCTTGGGAGGAGTATAGCGTTTATGTCAGGTAAAAGGAGAGGATAATTAAGTGACTCCCACATACTCACTCTACTGAAAGAATTAAGAAAAGATCAGGTCAGATAAATAGATTTAATGAAAGGCTTTGACTTTTTCATATTGTTAGTGGAGAAATGTTTTAAAAGAATGTAAAAAGATTAAACCAGGAATGGTGTACAGGATAGAAGTGAGGGAACAAAGACTGTTAATAGGAAGAACAATAATAATATAAAGAGGAAGTAAGAGCCTACATTCAAATGGTGGCACTTGGAATAGAAAAGGAGAAAACAACAGCAGTCATTTTGAAGATAGATTCAGGAAAACTTGGCAGGCATATAAAACAAGAAAAGGAGGAATGAGTAAAAGATTATTGATGTTTTTCATCTGGAAGGTCAGAGAATTTTATATCTTTGGTATTCATAGAGAAATCTGGGGGGAAACTGCAATTCTATGAAAATAATGAGTTGTTTTGGATTCACTTTGTTTGTTTGGCTTGATAGAATACTCAAGTGAAAATGTATTGAAAAAATACCAATATGGTATAGATAATCAACTTTGAAAGACTTCATAATTCTTATCAATACAATGACTAACCATAATTCCAAAATTCATGATAAAACATATTATTTATGTCCAGGTAGAGACCTGATAGATTCAGAGTATGGACTAGAGCATATTTTTTTCCTTTTCTTCCTCCTCCTTGGTCACTAATGAGGGAATTTGTTTTGAACAACTATACATATTTTAATAGGTTTTGTTTTTCTTATCTTCTCATTGGGTGGAAGAAGAGGAGGTCATGAAAAGAATCTGCAAATGAAAATAAAACAAAATTAATCTTTTAAAAAAGATGAGAAAATCTATTGAGAAACTAGATCAATAGGAATAAAGCCTGAGTGGGAAATGTAGACTAATGATTTCAATCTAAGAGATAGCCATATGACTGAAACTAGGAGAATGGATAAAATCCTCAGGGGATAGATTTTGTGGGGAAGACTTACATTTAGATTATGCAAGGAGGAAGAGAATTCAGCATGAGATAGAGAAATAGTTGTTAAAGATCTAGGAAAATAAAGATAACAATATAAAGAAACTATGGGAAAAGAGTTTTAAGAAGAATAATGGAGATAGCTAAATCTTTTAATTTTAAAAGATGGTGGAAATGAAGGATAAAGCCATTTACTTTGGCAAAAAGGTCATTGTTGGTCTTGCAAGGAACAGTTTCAACAGACTTAAAAAAATAGATTGTAGGGGGTCATGGGAATACTGTTTGATAACAAAAATACTGTTTGAAACTATTGACAATGAAAGGAAGGATAGAAATTACTCTAGGAAGAGACTAAAAAGAGCAAGGAAGGTTAAGGTTTTCCTCCCAAGATAAGAATATAAGGAGTGAGGTTGGAATAGGATAAGGTTAGAATAAGAAAGAGATAAATTTGTTCCTTTAAAACTGGAAGTGTGGATAAGATATTCAATTTAAAGAATAAATATACTAAAGTTAAGACGATTATTGATGAGATTCACCCTGAAGGACCTCTAAAGAGGAAGGGCATCTATCAATGGGGCAGGCGGGAGTTGGCAGTTGAAACTCAGAAAGAAAAAATAGACTAAAATGGTCACCATGGCAAAGGTGCTTGGAAAATAAGGAGATCTAGATAAAGGAATTGGTTCGTAGTAATAAGATGAAGAAGAAAATAAAGATGAATTTGGAAAAGCCTCATTTCAAATCCTGATTTTGCCATTTTCCTACTATATTACTTAAAAAAATAACTTCATTGGACCTTAATTACCTCTTTTGTAAAATGATGGAATTGGACTACTTGACCTCTAAGTTCTCTTCCAGCTATAAATCTATGACCCTATGAATCTGGTCTGAAATATATAATGATTTGAATCTACACCAAAATGTTTCTTTATTGCTTACATGACTCATCCTGACAAAAATTCAATAAAAGAATGAGTTTTAGATGCATGTTTATAAAATTATATCTCAAAAATTTTAAAACCCACTTTCATATGCATTTTTATATTATCAATAAAGTTTGCCTAAACACCCACTGTGGAAAAGGACCTCTCCATGAACACATGAAGACAGCAACCAAAGAAAATAGATTCTCTTCAAGTTTCATAAAGTTTATTTGGGGGGGTGACAGTAGACTATGTGCCAGATAGTCATAGACGCAAGAGCAGCATAACATAAGAATAAGTTTAAACTCTCAACTTTAAGAGATGGAGAATTCTCAATAAAAATATTCTTTTAAAAAAGGAAAAGAAAACTGGTGGCATTAAGTTGTTTCAAAGATGCTGCAATTATAGTTAATTTGGGGGAATGAAAGGTTAGGCATTCTGAAGTTTTGCACAAATGGTGACTTTTCCATGAGCTTTGAACTTGATACCAAGGGATTTTTGTACAATTCTTACAAAAATAATAGGTTCAAGAAAGCACCATCTCTAACAAGGCACCCATTTGAAAAAAAAATTAGTGTTTACATTTCTGAAGGCAATTCAGTCTGACAGGTCCTTGAGAGCAGGCCAGTAAAGAAATTCCTTTATGCTTGAGAAGTAGGGGGTCCAAATGAGGCTTGTATGGTGGTCCCTAAAGGTTATGTTACAAAAATAAAGCCCTGAATTGCACCCTAGTTGGTTACAGAGAGCATAGAAATATGAGATGCCTTTTTCCTTTCTTTTTTTAAGAGTACTTTATGAAAAGTTATACCCAAAGGTGTTAAAGATGGATGCCTAAGATAAGTGGGAAAAGACTTTCTTTAAGGAATCTCAGGATGTTATTTTTATAATGACTCCAGTTCCTTTCTCTGGAGTATATCATTGTGGTTCATATCTCATCCATTTCCCAAATTTGTGAAGATAATTCCCCATTTTCTAAAATAAGTGGGGCCAGGGGTCCTGAAAAAGTGGGTAATAAAGGATATGCAGTGAATGGTAGCTATTAGGAGGTTACCATACTATACTATTTCAACTGGAATTTAAAGTGTCAGATCAAACAATGCAATTCTAAAATTTTATAAAGCCCAGTAAGAAATAATTTGGTCATTTTAGTCTAATTAATTTAGGATTCCAGAAAGACAAAACTTTCAAAGGACATTTTCTCCTATGTACACTACCTACCTTTTTTTTTTTCATTTGTATATACTACATTGCTATTTTGTTGGATCATCACCACCCCAAATTCAGTATGTACAAAACTCATTTTTCCCCTCTAAAACCAGTTCTCGTTCCTATTCACCTTTATTTCTGCTCTTAGTACTACCTTTTCTTACAGATTAGAACACTTCATTGTTGCCAATATCTCTCTACTCTTTTTCATTATATTTGTCATGAAATCAAGTAGATTCTTCCTTTGAAGAACCTCATGTTTTCCCTTTGTCTCCATTCCCATTAAAGATCAATGGATATGAAATCAGAAGATACAGGTATGAGTCCCAATGAGTTTCAATGTAGTCTGTAGCTCCTTTGTAAACCAATTAAATTTTTTTTAATAAAAAGCAAAATAAATAAATAAATAACTTACTACTTATGTGATCTTGGACAAGTCATATAATTTTTTAGTGTTTCTGACTATATATCTCACGATGCTGTAAGAAGGAACAAGTAAAGTAATATATATTGAAGCACCTAGTAAACTATAAAACAGCATATATGCTTAAGTTCTTCTTATTAATCTTGGATACCATTACCTAAAGAATGAATTGCTGTGATAACATTTTTTTGGCTTGGTCACACCTAAGCTTATAGAACAAAAGCTGGAAAAGACCTCAAAGGCTCTCTTGACAAACTGCCTCATTTTACTTATCACAGGAAACTCAATTTCCAGAACATTGTCACATAATAATGCCAGAGGCAGGGTCCTCTGAATCCAGAGCCAGTGAGTACTCATTCTAACCCACCATTGTGGTTTATAGTGTCTTTGTTTTCTAGTCCACACAACTCTTTGCCATGCAAAAATTTGCCACACAAATCTTCCTATGGTCCTATGATTTTATGAGTATATCATGTCATTTCCCTGCTTACAGGACCTATGACAATAATGTGATGTTCAACCTCTTCTAGGCTTTCAAGACCCTTTATGATCTGTCTAACCAAAATTGTCTTCCTCTGCTTCCCAATATGATTCCTTTTCACTATTTCTCATGTAGGTCTTACTGATTCCTAGTTTCATTCCTTCATCCATACTTCTTTTTTTCTGCATTGAAAACCTTCTCAATTCTTTTACATCTATTCATGTACTGTCCTCTTTCAAGGCACAAATGGATAATGTCTAACCTACAACTTTAATAATATATATTCAGATGAGGAAATCCAGCAACCCAGAAAGTAGGATGATAAACATCACTTGAAAGAAAAATAGAAGTGATACTGTTATAGGGGTATACTTACAGACCACATGAACTGACAGTGGAATTAGGGAAGGCATTTGGGAAACAGATCCAAAAGCTGACATGGAAGCATAACATTATAGTGATGGAGGATGGGGACTTCAAATATCCATACATATGTCGGAGGTCTCTTTGCTTATACCACAACAGCTGGGACCTACTTTAATGCTAATTCAGTCAGTCCTTCAAAAGAGGGAGAGAGTAATGAGAAAACCTTTTATTCTGGACCTGATTCTGACCAAAAAAGTTGCTGAAGTAGAAGAAACTACCCCAAAACCACTCCTTGATTAGATACGTATTAGAATAGATGGCTTCTGACTTTTTGCTCCATGATTCTACGATTCTGTGAAATTTTGAGAGACTTAATTTAGCTTACTCTTTGCACATTAGTTTTCCTACTTTGTTCCTTTACCTTTTTCTTCTAGATGAGAGTCAAGTGGGCAGATATGTTAACTGTTTATTACAGGCCATTTGGGAAAAATCATTTTTTGTCTCTGCTATTTAAGAGATTTGGCTCTATATCTTCCTGAATGTTGTTCTTGAAACTCATTGGATAAACAGACAAGATCATTTCCCTCGAACTAAGAGAGAATGGAATAAGATCATAAGTAACAAGTTGGAAGCAATACATTAAAATGATTGGGAGGTGGAGATGATATATATATATATATATGTAGATATATAGATATATATATATCTTTTATAGATTAAAAGCAATAGTGATCCAAGCGGAAGTGACTTTAGGTTCAATTCTCTTATACGTACAGAGTGAAAAATGTGTGGCTTTGATGTAGTGAGATTAACAGAGTTCATTTTAAATCACTTTTCTGCTATTTCATACTTGGAAAACTGGTCCACTAGATTATCAAACCTGATAAAATGACATCAAAGGTATTGTATCATGTGCTGGATATCATATTATATAAGAAGCTAGTGTCTATAGGAGGCAACCAGGATGGTTAAGTGGGGTTGAATTTGTACCCTGAGAATCAGTTGCAGGAACAAAGGAGAACCTTCTAAAAATTACACCAGAAGGTATATATTGGGAAATATAGATGCCCTGGGAACTTCTGGGTGACTCAGTGAAAGCCAAGCCTAGAGATGGGAGATCCAGGGTTCAAATCTAGCCTCATATACTTCCTGGGTGTCTGGGACAATGTGTGACCCGGGGCAAATCACTCAACTCTCATTGCCTAGTCTTTACTGCTATTCTTCCTTTGAACTAATTTACATATTAATTCTAAGATGGAAAGTAAGAGTGTATATACATATATATACTTATATATATATGTATATACATTTTTTAAAACAAAACAACATTGTCCTTCTCATTAACAGTGTTCTAGTTTGGAGAGAAAAAGCTAAGGAACAATAAAAATAAGTAAATATTTAGAGAGGTATTATATAAATGCAATATAATAATGAGTGTTACAAAATCTCAGAAAACCAAGTCTTAGACAAATGTAGGATAGAGTAGGTAGGAGGGCTTCATGGAAGAGAAGGGACTTGACTTGGGCTTAGAGGATTTGGACAGGTAGAAGGTTTGGGAGATAAGTGGATCAGTGTGTTCAATATTGTAATCAAAACTAGAATCCTTAAACAAGGTAAGTGACAACATTAAGTCCCTCTTAACAAGGAATGGGAACATATAATATTGGACCAGATTAGGGGGAAAAAATCAACAAATGAACCAAGTTCATCATTATATACAGAATTCTATACCCATATTTCTTTCTCTTCCCTCTCCCCACATTCTCACAAAAAATGAAGGACGTACCTTCTCATTTTCCTTCTTCAAAATCAAGCTTGTCATTAGAATTTCATTTGCTTTTATGTGCATTCAGTATGCTTTTCCTTCCATTTACATCGTAATCATTATGCATATTATTTTCTGGGTTTAGTTTATATTTCACTGGATTATAAGTTTTTCTATACTTTTTCTAAATTCTTCATTTTTACAGTCCATTTAACCCACAGTGCATCACAAAGTATTGAGCTATTCCATCATTAGATTGGCATCTGCTTAGTTTCTAATTCTTTGCAACTATAATAAATGCCACTGTGAATATCTGAGTGTCTATGAACCATTTCTTTATATCATTGACCTTGTTGGAGGAATAGATCTAGGCATAGGTTCCCTGGGTCAGTTGACCAACCAATAAACATTTATTAGATACTGACAGTGTGCCAAGTGCTATGATTATGAAATTGCCAAGAAAGATAATATAAAAGGACAAGTCATTTAGAATTAGAGGGAAATCAAAGACATAATTTATTATAATTCCTTCATTTTACATATTAGAAAGTCACCCAATCAGGTTTACATACATCATAAGTAGCAGAGCAGAGATGAAGGATGTGTGATAGGTTTGGGAGAATGCTATTTTTTACTTATCCTGAACCTTGAGAAAAATCTCTCCAACTATGTGCCTATATCATATGAAAAGTTTTGTTTTTAAAAGGAAGCAAGCAAATTATTTATATTCTCCCAAAATGTTATGGCAATTTAAGGTCTCAAAGATTCCATAAAAGAGTCTGTCCATATGGGGGCTTTCTACAAGTCATTCCTTGTAGTCTATAAACCTGTTTTCACTCTGTGTCTTATTTCTAGTGTCTTCTACCTAGCATGTAGAATATTCTACATATTGGTAATAGACTAATAAAGTATCTGCTACTCTGATTAGCGGTTTTCTAAAATTCTAACAGTAAGGCACTAGGCTAGGGACTTCCTTAGATAAATGTCTATTACCTTTGTCAATAGCTTCCTTTGTAGAAATTTGCCCAGGAACAATGTTCTTTAACCTCTTCTTCAAAAAAAATTAACAGAATTTATTTCCAGGAATCTCAACCCCTTCCTCCCCTCTCCACACCACAGAAAGCGTCATCCAGCAGATCTCTTCATTTGCAGGAAAAAAATTATCTTTTCTGGAAGCTCATTTAATCAGAGACCCACTCAGAAATAGACCTCTCGAGACACATATCCTATTTTGGTGTTCCCCTTGAGAATTACTTTGCTTCATTGGTCTTCAATTTCTTCATCAGTAAAATGAAAGGTTTGAATTTATAGAAGAAAAACTCAATAATCTTACTTTTTGACCCCAGTCTGTCAGGGGAAAAAAAATTTAATGACCTAAATTCCATGCATCTTTGCTCAGTGATAAATCCACAGAGGCAGAAAATAAATCTTGGTTTTGAAAAATCTGTCTCACACAGTTTCTACTTAACAATTTGTAGAACTCAAGAATAAAAACATGATTCTATAGGTAACATTAAACAAAGAAATGAAGTTTCATTATAGTTTTTGATGCTCTTCAAGAAAACAATACCTAGAATGGCAGTTACAACATCCACTTTTTTCTTTCTCAGGAATAGATTCTATAATAACATAGTAATATGGCCCTATTGTACTTAGATCAACAATACCAGGAACCATAACTCTACTCCCTTACAAAATGCAGTGATAGTATTTTAAAGAAAAGTATGGTCATTAGTGGTAACAATTTGTACATCAATCATTATGGATATTTTGTATAACAATATGTACAAAGTTCTTCTAAAGCCATTTTGTGTAAGAGACTCTGAGGGTATCATTTCCTTGTATGTGTTATTCTAAGTCCACATTTTTATGTAGTGACCTTCCTTAGAAGCCAAAATGACATAACAGTATTTTAATATCATGGAATAAAGTTTTGGAAATCTTAGCATTCTATCTTACAAGGGGAAAAGTTGAGAAGATACTACACAGAAAATAATTTAAATGTTTTTTCTTTATTATACTCTATTGGGCCTTAATATGAAGGTATCCTTTGTCTTAGTCTTTAGTCCTAGCCTTAGAAGCATGTAATAGGCTGTATTCTTTTTTTTTCTCCAGGCTTAATTTTTCCATTTCTTGTCTTTTTTCCTAATTTTTTTATATACTTAGTAACCATCACTACCACCAAAAAACATTTAAAAAATTTGTGTAAAACCACAAACTTCACATAGTTTACAATTTGTTTAAAAATATATAAATTATATATGTATGCTAATATAAACATGCTCTGCTTTTGAGTTCCTTCAGATTTGTTTTACTTATGTGACTTATTTTTAATGTAATCATGGTATGTATAATTTTTATTCTCTTTGTCTCTCTTTATATATTTCCTTTATTTTTTATTATTTCTAATACTCAATATTTCTAATAACATAATACAATCCATTACATTCAAATACCACAATCTGTTCAGTCATTTCTCTCATTTGTTGCATTATTTCCAAATATTTTGTCATAACAAACAAAACTTCCATGAATATTTTCATACATACATAGATCTTTATCCTCTAAATAATGCCCTTAGGGCATAATCCTAGTACTGGGATCCCTAGGTCAATGAGCATGAACACCTTTACAATTTTTAGTATATATTTCCTTGTTTTCTCCTAAGAAAAAATTCACATCTTCTCTAACTGTGTAATATGAGGCTTGTTTCTCCATACTTCTATCAGCATTTATAGTCACTTTAGCCCATCTGGTTCTCCATTAACATATTTTACCAGAACTATATTTTGCTAGATTGGTCCCTAGAGATAATGTGCTTCAAAGACCATACTCTTTCCAAAACAAGTCTTTTTTAGCTTGGTCATACCCATTGGAATTTTTGTTCCAGGGCCACAACCCCTTAGGAATGTGGGGATTACCTCTAATAGGATGAATATTAAAATAAGACTTTTGTGGAATTTTTATATTCTCTAAGCCATGTAACAGGCGATAATAAAGTCCTTCTAGAACTAAGATTGCTTATAAAGTAATGAGGCCACAAAAAAAAACAGGAACTTATTTGTTGAAATAAATATTTTCCTTCAAAGAAATCTCATTAGGAAGTATAAACTTATTCTTTTGATCTAGCCACTGTCTAAAATCTTTCGGAAAGTACCTTCAGAGCCCAAATGAGGCATATTTTTTAAGTATCTTCACTGGCAGCAAACCATTCTAATGATGGATTTGATTTATACAAATAGAAAAAATGTCATTTGTATCCAAATCTGACAAATCAACTTCTTGATTGATTTGAACAATACTTCTCAAGGCAAAACAAGAGCAGGGGTTCTTAACCTGGCATACATTTTAGAGGTTCTTTGAATATAGATGGGGAAAGCCCCCCTTATTTTCAATAACATTTAAATGAAATATAGCATTTTCTTCATGCACTTTAAAAAGAAACACACATATTATCCATTAGACCTTAGAAGACTACTGAAGAGGTCCATGAAACAAAAAGTGGTTATTAACTTTTGCTTTAGTGTCATAAGATTGATTTTTGTGACTGATAATCTGTTTTTGAAGATAAAAGAACCCTCAAGGGAAAGTTCAGCAAGTATTCTAAGAAATATATTTTCCCAATGTGATTCTTTTCAGGGGAGCAACACTCATTTTAGTGTTGAAATTCTCTTATATCCATTAGAAGAAAAAAAAAACCTAATCTCATTACTTTCTATTCATACCTAATATCTTTAGAAATTTGAGTAAGATTAAGAACGGGCCACCATTCCAAGTTCTTCCCAGTAATGGCTCTTATCATAGATAGGTTGTTATTTCCTCTCACATCATTTTCATGGCATTACACTTCAAAGGCCTTCTACACATTTACTTTTAGCTCTCAGAAAAATGAGCAGCATTTTAGATGAAAGCATTAAGATGAATTGTAGCTTAATACATGACAGAAACTAAACCACTGTCAATAGAAATAAGTTTCCTAGGGAATGACTAGCTGTTCATGAAAAGGTCTGTTGGTTCTAATGTACTATAATGGAAATGTAAATAAGCACTTGGGGGTGGCTAAAAGAGGGGAAAATGACATTGGAATGTGTCAATGAAGGAATGGGAAGAATCGAAAGCAATTGGTGATCCTCTGATCTTACTCAACACTCTTTAGAATACTAAGTCTAGAAAATTTTCAAAGATAGAATATAAACAATTAGTAAGCACATGAAAAGATAATTAAATTTATAACCAAGAAATAGAAATGAAGTGAGGTTTATAGTATCACCTTATATGAAACAATGCAAAAATGGCAGTAAATAAAGGACAAAATTTAATGTTGGTAGGGTAGCAGGTAAATAGGCATTCTGATGTATCAATAGTGGACCATGGAGTGATATAAAAATTTTGGAAAACAGTATGATAACATAAGTAGTTAAGCTGCATAATGGATCATTCTGGACCTGTAGTCAGGAAAACCCAAGTTTGAATCATGCCTCAAACACTTGCCCCTTCACTACAGAAGACACAAATATCTGCATGGTTTGAGAATTATGTTTTTTCTTTATGGAAGCCCATCTAACTGAATTCGCCACCTGTACCTGGGTCTAGTTCCTGTCCAAAAGGGTTAATGGCTTTGATATTAGTAGCTCAACACAGGTAAAAGGCTGGAAGACATGAGGACAGAGTGATAGGTAGTAATTTGTTTCTCATTTTCCTTAAAAATGAAACAAAATATTCTGTGACTTGACCTTCTGTCCTCATCCTAAGCTTGTTCTGTCTACAAATCAGGGAAAGTGAGCTTAAGGTCAATAAATACCTGTAAAAAGACTGTTAACAAATGTAATGGAATATTACATAAAACAATAGTAATTAATAATAAATGGCAAAGAGTAGTTGAATCAGAACTGCATGAATTTTAAACATAAATATCAATAAGAATTTTTATGTTCTTCCCTTATGTCAGACATCATACCAAGTATCAGAGATACAAAGATATGAGTTATATGAGAAATAATTATTATATTACATATAATAATCATATGCAATATATGTTATATATAATTACATGTAATACAGTACATATGATTATATATACTATATATTCCAGTGTAAATAATTAATTATATATAATTATATAGCTTTTATTTAATTATAAAGTGGAATTTTAGACATACTAAAACAAAAGCAGATAATTTTGCCTATTTGTTATTGTGTGTCATACATTACCTAACTCAATATGTATTTACCAGTAGAATACAAGATATTGAGGACAGGAACAGCTTACAATTCTGATCCAATGATGATATGGTCCCAAATCTACTTCCCTCTTGCATTTGTATCACAGTATGTAGGTGCTTAATAAAGGTTTGATGATGAATTATAATCATTTCTTCTATTTTGTTAAAATGCTAGAGTCTCAGTGTAAGGCTTTATTCATTTTGTATTTTTGGTTTTCTAGTGGGTTTTTTTAACTAAAAATATTTTTATTGAAATTATTAAGTCCAGATAGCTTAAGTAGAACATGTAAAGCTTGATAAGAAAATTACCAACTTCACAGATACAATAATGACCCTCAGAAAAACTCCTGCCTACCTGATTGCTCTGCACATAGACTATTTAGAAAGAAAGAAGGGAAACACATGCCACCCAGGTTAAAGAAAGAGGGCTAAAGAACAGCTGTATCACATTTACCACTTCATGTCAGAATGATGCAGAGAGAACTTGGCACCCTGCTAGGGCTTGGGGGAGAGAAGGTTGAGAAGTGACTTTCAAATGATCTTTAAGGAATAGAAATTGTCCTAAACAGTATGGGGGCCAGAGAAAAACTATACTACAAACCTCCCTCCTGCTAACATTTTATTACTGAGAAAATCTGAGTAAAATGAATATTAAAAATATTGAGGGATTAAAGATGTCACAAAGTCTGAAGCCTGACCAATTGGAGTGGAGAGAGATAAGCCTCCCACCTGCTGACAACTTCTTAGTGTTGTTGAGGTTGGTTTTTGGCTGATTGCTTATGTATGAGTCTTGTGTTTTGCCTTTCTTTAAAAAAATAAATCACAATTTGGTTTAAGAGTTTAATTTTTGCAAAAGTTTTTTTAAAAATATTAAGTTTAGGAGGATCTCAAAAGTCTGGAGAAAGTTCAGGAGATAATGACCACAATGATAGAAGTAATAATGACTTTCAAAAAATGTATTCTTTATAAGGAATAAAGCTGAGAAAAATGAGAGATCAGTACTAGGCATGTAATAGAGAGGGAGAACCAATTCGACTACTATATTCCACTTACTCCCTCTCCTACATGTAGCCTCCTTCCCATCCCTACCATCTTCCTGTTCTTGATCCAGTCAGTCCCTACATCTTGAATACGTACCAAGACACTTTTGCCTCAAATTAAAATGCAGTTCTCTAATTTGGTCCAGATTAGGGAAAAATTTCTAATCAAAAATGTTAAAATATAGGTGCCAGAGGGAGAGGGGGATGATGGTGATATGAGTTTTTCTAGTTTCTCTTAGAAACAACCACATACAAGAAAACTAGGTTCAACCCAAGGCTGTTTGTGTTTCCCTTTGTATCTTTAGGAAGCAGTTGGGCCATGAGTCTGCTCCTCCCTCCTGGATGGGCCTTGGTTTATCAAAAGTGAAAGAATATGTTTTAATACTACCGTATTGCTCAGTATTGAAAAAATATAACAAAAGAATGCTTACCTAGTCCAAGTCATAGTTTATCCCCACGATATAGTTCTTCCAGTGTTGTAGGGGAAAGTAGGGATTTCAAATACCAAAGGCTTAGATCAGAAACATTTATCAATCAACTAAAACAAAGGCAAGAAACATGGAAAATTCAAAAGGGCTGGGATTGATTCTAGGAAGCATAACTTTTCTCAAAGACTGCTGGGAGTTATCTGTGATTCAATCCTACTGCTTCTATGCAGAGGTGATAAGCATTAGCCTATGCTAATCCTGATAATTTCATATTTAATGAGAGAAAGGTAGGCAAGTTAAAAGACCACAATCTCAGGTACACGTGAGTGTAAACAACACATAAGAAAGTTTGTTTCAAAGTTCAATTCATTTAGCACACCCTAAAAGAAGCCACTCCTAATCCTCCCAATGTTTATTATCTCTCCTTCCTTATCAAATTATCATGTTTTTGTTTATCTATTTGTATTATACCACCTTGGATAAAAGTAAGCACCTGGATAGTAAGAATTATTTTTCCTTTTTTCTTTCTATTTCCAGTATCTAATTAATTGTTTGAACAGGATATTCTTGATATAATCTTGCTGGATTATATTGTGTTGGAATAAAGAAACTAGGTAGGTGGATTACAGGGGCAACAAAACAGTGGGAGAAGGTGTTATCTTTTTTCCCCTGTGTATTTTCTATTGATACTAAAGACTAGGAGAGTAAAATCCTTTCTCAACAAGCTAGAATAGTTGAATGGAAAAGAGCTTATCAGATCACTAGCATGAAGGGAGTTACTGATGCTTGGAAGTAAAAACTTAGTCCAATACTTATTTTAAAAGCACTTTTTAGATCAGAGTCCTTAAAAATGAAGTCCAGAGATCACTAGGACTCTATCAGGATGTATATGGAGTCAAAACTATTTTCACAATAATATTAGGACACTATTTGCCTATCAAAATACTCTTTTTTATTATAAATCTGTGTGAGGCTGAATTTTCTTCATACGCTTTACCAAAACATTGTATCCCAATAGATTGAAATCAGTGGCAGAGATGATAATACAGGTGTCTTCTATTAATCCTGACATTAAAAAGATTTGCAAAAATTTTGTAAAACAGTGTTGCTCTTCTCACTAATTTATATCATTTTGGAAAACAACTCTTTATTTAAAAAGTTATTTACATTAATATGTAAAGTACATTCTTGAAAGAATAAATATTTTAAATGAACAATTTTAATTTCTACTATAATCAATATCAACAGATATAACAAAAGCTCTTTTGGATCCTCAAACATTTTTAAGAATGTTTACATTCCCAAAACCAAAAATTTCTGCTCTAGACGAACATTTTCTTCGAGTGGTGGTAGCTGAAGAGAACTCAAGTCTTAGCTGTGTCATATGCATGACTGCTCTTAACCTGCCTATGGATGGGCCCCTGACTCCCTCTTGGCCCCTCAGCTGTTGTGGCTAGGCTCCATTAGAAAAGAGATATGCAAAAGTCACACAGCAACTGAACCATGAATGCAACCAACATATCCTTGTTTAATCAAGATCATACTACTCAATGCATTTTGTAAAAATGAAGACCAAAGACCTACCTGCATAAGGTACTGAAATCGGCTCTCTCATTTTCATGTTTAAAATGATGTGAAAGACCACTACACAAGTAGAAAGCTTTTGGCCCTGGAGTTCCTTTCAAAAGTAAACTATGATTTCTATGTGGATGGTGTAACAGGACGGGCAATGTTATTTGGTATGGCTGTAACAGAAACCAGATACAGAATAATAGCTCATTGCTATAATTCACTGCCTTTTTCTTCTATCCTATCCCCACTCCCACCCCTATTTTCTCCCCACTGTGCCACAGAAATTGAATTACAAAAAATATCTGGCATAGTTTTAAGATGACTGAATGTACATTTAAAAGCAATCACGATGCTTATTTTCATTCTTGTTAATATAATCAATGTGTGCATGAATGTGCTTAGGAGTTTGAGACAGAAAAAAAGAAACTTTTTTTTAATGTGTTTTTGTACTATTGCAAACTGAGATCATAGATTTTTGTCTGGCTCAAAACTAATTTTTACAGATTAAAAAACTTGAAGTTTCTCTGGGGAAAAAATGGGACTTTGGTTTGGAGGTAACTTCTTGAAGGGAAATTTAAAGTAGTGCCCAAATCAGGTCAGGCCATTTATCTCCAAGTACTATAGGGTTTGCATTATTCACTGTACATATATTGGGAATGGAGTTGAATGAGACTTCATTCATTCAGTCACCCACTGGATAAACAAAGTAGTGAGCATTTAATGTATATCAAGCATTGTATTGGACACTGGGAGAGTTAGTGAATTTAGATGAGACATAATTCCTTCTTATAATTCTATAGGAGGAGTAAGACATTGCCATAGCTAACGAACATAGTCAACATTGTGTAAAAAATGTGTGAGAGATCTATAAAATGAAATGTCACGTGAAGTTGGAGAGAAAAGTCATTGTTGACAAGAAGTTTCAGAGGAATTTCTGTTCCATAGTACCTATATGACTCAGGACAAATTCATTTTGCTTTTCCATGTTTCCTGATCTATAAAATGAAGGTGAAGAGTCAACTACGTAGATGATCTAGGGATGTTCTAAATCTAGGTGATTTCTTGTACCTATCAATGTTATGATGTGAAGACTTCACAAAAAGAGACACATTCACATAGGAATTTAAAGGATCAGTATGAATTCAACAGGTAGAAGGAAAACATTCCAAGCATAAAGATCAGAACAAATATCTATAGGGGAAAAGAAGATTGAATGTTTGCAAAAAAAAAAAAAAAAGCAGTCTAGTGTGGCCAGTAAGCCTAGAATATAATGAACACATGCTGGTTTGATCTTAATCAAATACTCAAGCATTCTATAAAAATGGAGGTCCCCATCATATCTCTTCAACCTTTGAGGGACAATGATACTAAAGATTATTTTATATATGGAGGGAAGCAAGGGAAGTATCAGATCATGGAAGGAATTCTTTGCCAGGTAAAGGAATTTAGGTACCAATTGGAAAGCAATAGGCAAACACTGATGATTTGTTAAGGAAGGAATGTTGTGAGTAAATCTACACAAAAGGCAGATTTTCTGGTAGCTGCATGAAGGATACATAAGAGAAGAGACAATAGAAACAGAAAAACCTGTAAAGATGCTTTTCAATAGCTTAGGTGAAAGAAAAGGAAGTCCCATATTTAGAGAGTTGCAGTGGTGGGGGCCAGTAGGCATGAAAAAGAAGGGACTCTCTGAGAGCTGGTACAGTAATTGAATAAAAAGATTTTATCACTAATTGGATATATGATGCAAAAGGAAAAAGTACAAAATTATCCCAATGTGATAGGTTGAATGGTGGTATCATGGATAAAAATGAGGAACAGATGTAGGGGGAAAAGATAATTTTCAGGTACTGGTTCAACATTCAGTTAGAGATAAGGGTCTAAAATTCAGGAAAGAAATAAAATAGATACAGACTTTGAAGTCATTGGTGTAGAGGTGGTTGATGAAGCCCTAGAAGCAAATATGATTGCTAAGGGAAAGATCAGCAGTAATAGAGTTTAAGAGAATACTCAAATTGAAGGATTGGAAAAGGAAGGAGGAGACAGAGTAAGAGATAACAGGAAGGCAGGATTTTGAGGTCAAAAAAGCTTTAGATCTTATCTAGTTCAACTGCTAATTTTATGCCTGGATGCTTAAGTCTGGTCTTCTCACAATGTCCTTCTGCATTGAACTTAGGTTAAAGTTCAAATATTTAGCTTTTCAAGTTCAGAATGCTTGGGTTTCTCAACTTATTCAAAGGAGATCAGTCTCTAAGGCACTGACACACACCATCCAATCTTACAAGACACAGATAAACCACAATGTCAACTGATTCATTTAAAATGGTGGCTACATCTGCCAAGACTAACAGTAAATAGCTGGCATGTTCATAATGCTTAAAGGCTTGCAAAGACTGAAAAATCTGCAAAGAGCTTGGTATTATTTCATTTGATCCTCACACTAGCACTGTGAAAGAAGTTCTAAAGTTCCCCATCTGGTTATTGCATAGGCCACTTTCCCTTAGAAGGCAGGCTGGTATGCTCAACAAACCAAAGGGATATTGCTCTAAAGTAAAAGATAGCCAGAAGAATTATGTATTGGGCTAGAGAGAAGGCCTCCAAGCCAGGAAGATCCAGATTCAAGTCTAGACTCTGGTATACATTTTCTGTGTGATCCCAACCAAGCCACTTAACCTTTTAGTGCTCTAAACCAGAAGTGTCAAACATTCCACCAGCTACATGAGATCTACAATGCTCCAGGACGAAACCCAAACCAGATTAAAATGTAATTGAGGAATATTTAACAAGAATACAATAAAATATGGATAATATTACATTTTACAATTGTTTATATGTGGCCCATGATAATCCTTAATGTGGTTTTGAGGTCCCTTTTCTATTTGAATTTGACTTTATTGATCTAGGCAACTCTTTAAGACTATAAGTTACAGAGAAAGTCCATACTTCTGTTGGTAGGAGTTCCCTCTCCTTGTAGCTTCTTATATTAATGAAATCACAAGCCTCCTCCCTTTTCCCTGATATCTAAATTTTTGCTTTCAGAATGTTAGATTAAAATTAATATCTAATAACTCCAGGTATTATATTTTATAAAGTTTATTAATAATCACTTGAAGTAGAAAAAATACAAGAACAAAAGTAAAAGCCTAAGTAAAGCCACGTGACAAAAATTCTCCTGCTTGGCACTCACCCAAACTCCACAAGTTGTGATAAGGGGAAAAGAAAGTCCAAGGGCGGAGCTATACAAAACTTATATCCTCCCTATGTTAGCACATAACATGAAAAGGAACATGGGAAGCTGGGATTTAGAGTCCTGGGGAGCAAAATTCTAATTACCAATACAGATATACCTATGTCCAGATACCTGATTATCATTAGAATTAAAACAGTCCCTTCTCTGAACATATTGGAAATAAATATATTATTACTCTTTGGTCCTCTTTTGGTGGGTGGGTTGGGACAGGATGCTTCCTGCTGGTGGTATTCAAGCTTAGTGGAGAAAAGCATGATCACCTTCAGAAGCTATCTGAGGTCCTTCCTTGAATAAAATTTACGTGAGACTTTGGGATGTCTACTTGGAGCTGGTTATCTCTAGTGATTCTTTACTGTAGTGTAGTCTGCCACTCTTTAAATGAAAGCAACATTTTGAGATTGTGCTGCTTCTGAAAGAAACATAGTGACCCAGAAACTGATGATTCAGCAGTGTTGCTTTTATTGTTTTAAGTCTGAAATTCCATCTGTCAGCAGCTATGTGTCCATCACAATGGAGAGAAAATGAGAGAATAGCTAGGGAGAATGTTTTATGTATTGAGTATTATGGGCTCCTGGTTAAAGTTCAGCTTTTAGCCACCTCCCCTTCTATCCAGTATCCTAACCTATCCTATCCCTTGGTTTCTGGGACATTGTTTTTTTTTCTTACTCATCCGGCCACTCCTTTCCCATTTCCTGACATAATCAATGCTCCACTCTCTTTGCATTGATATATTTTAGCATTGTTTTCTGGATCTACTTCTGTCTCTATACTGTCAGTTACCTCATCAGCTCGAATGGGTTGCATTTCTGTCTCTACACAATTCCCTGGCCCAATCTCCCTGGTGAAATCTACTTCTATATCTTCGACTGCCCACTGGATATTTCTGAGTGTCCTACACCATAAACATTCCAAAATCAATATATCCTAAATAGAAGTCAATAACTTTTCCAGCAAACCTACACCTTTTCTGAACTTTTGTATTGGTGTTGAAGGTACCACCATCTTTCCTGTCTCCCAGGTTTAAAATCTTGGAGTCGTCTTCTCTCCACCACCCTAATTTATAGCCAATTCATTATTACATCTTATTATATTGCTACTTATTGAAAATATCTTTCACTTGTCTCCTCTCCACTCATCAGCTACCATTCTAGACTGACTTCTTATTTGGTCTATTCCTATAGCTTCCTTATTTGTTCCTCTGTATTTAGTCTCACTTCATTCCAATCCATTTTTTACATGCTTATCATAGTGATATTTATAAAGCAATGGTCTGGCCAAGTCCCTCCCCACTCAAAAATCCTCTGTGGCTCCTGATTACTTATGAGATAAAATACAATCTTCTCTTTTTAACTTTTAAAGTCTTTCACAATTTGACTCCAGTCTATCTTTCTAGGCTTATGGTTCATCATTTTGTAGTGTCAATCAAACGCCCTCTTTCTTGATCTCTATCCCTGAAATTCTCTCTTAAACTTTTATACAATTGTCTGGAACATATTTTTTCCTCTCTATGCCTCTTGGAATCCCTAGGGTACTTCAAAGCTTATGTCATATGCTACCTTCTACCTGAAACCCTTCTTAATCACCCACCACATCCAGGGACTGGTAACCCTACCACCCTGAATTCATCTTGTATTTTTTTGTCTAATTTTAGACAATGTGTGCATATATTGGCAGAATATAAGCTATTTGAGGGCAGAGACTATTTCTTTTTTTCCTTGAGTCTCTAGCCCCTATCTTTTGCACATAGCAGACACTTATATATTTGGTTTCACATAGGATCAACTTAAAATTCTAGGTGGATGAAAGACCTATGAAAGAAAGGAAAGGAATGTTCTTCTTTGGGTATCTAGTATATATTCAAATTGTGCAACTAGTTTGGCAACCCCAAAGTAGTCTGACACACAACTGCTACTACATAGAATAATCAAACTACCAAGAGAGCCTGTTTCCTCAATCATTTCAAATGATAATAGGGTCATACAGAGCTCATCCAATTTGTAACTGAATTCATGAGTTAATTTCTTTTCTTTTGAGGAAATGGGATGATAATTTACATATTTCAGTTTCTGGCATGTTTAATTCCCAGAGTTAACAATAGGGTATTAGAGGAAAATATTATCTATGAAATGCTTAAACCCAGGACAAATTTAAGGTTTAACAAATCAGATAAACAACCAGCATGAGGACTCATATTCCATACCTTCTTTACAAACCATCTGTGTTTCTTCAGTAATTGGTTAATTTATTCCGCTAAAAAGTAGTAATTTGATTGTGACAGTGGGCATCATTAAAATTGGAACAAATTAAGTTTTCCAAGGAAAGGAGGAAGTAGTTGAATGAATAAGGTTGCAGATAATTGAATTTTGGTAATATGAATGCCCCACTGTGATTCAATTCAGACACATGGATCAAGGAATGAGACAATGAAGAAGTCCACTTCCACACTGAAACTTACTTATCCTTTCAAATCATCTTTTTCTTTACAATAGACCTTACTAAATCATTCGTGATCTAGTCATGTCAGGAAAAGTCACGAAATATATCTGCTCTTGTTCTCCTCAATCCTCAATAAGGCCCCCAACTGCTCAATCTAGACTCCGGGATAGACTGACAAACATTTATTAAATGTTAACTATGTGCCAGGTAATGTGCTAAGCACTAAAGATACCAGAAAAGGGCACAAATAAGATCCTTGCCCTCAAAGAACTTTGATTTTAATGGGAGAGACAAGATACAAATACCTATGTGCATATAAGATATAAGTTTGGTAAATAAAAGGCAATTGCTTTTGAGAGATGTCAAAAGAGAAAAGAGAGGAAAAGGACTACTTCAAAAGGTAAGATCTGAGCTGGTTTGAGGTAGAGATGGAGAGCATTACAGGAATAGGGGACAGTCTTTGCCAAAGCACAGATAGAAGATAGAATATCTTCTTCAAGGAACAACAAAGGGTCAGGAGGTTCTGGGTTAAAACCTGGTCTCCAACACTGACCCTAGGCAAGTCACTTAATCCCAAGTGCCTAGCCCTTACTGAGGAGCAAAGGAAGGAAGGAAGGAAGAAAGAAAG
>NC_058130.1:80699549-80812683 GCF_016433145.1 Gracilinanus agilis | reverse complement strand
AGGGAAGGGAAGGGAAGGGAAGGGAAGGAAGGAAGGAAGGAAGGAAGGAAGGAAGGAAGGAAGGAAGGAAGGAAGGAAGGAAGGAAGGAAGGAAGATCCAGTATCTTTAGATAATATATAATAGTAATAATAGCTTGCATTTATATAGTGCCTACTAAGTGTCAGGCACCATGCTAAGCACTTAACAAATTGTAACTAATTTTTTGATCCTCATCACAAACCTGAAAGGTAGGTGCTATTTACCCCCATTATATTTGGGTTTGAAATAGGTGAGAAAACTGAGACAAATAAAGGTTAATTGGCTTGCCAAGAGGCACAAATCTAATAAGTCAGAAGGTACTTTTGAACTTAGAACATCCTGACTCCAGGGTCAGCCCTCTTTTCCTTGTGGCATCTGGATGCCTCAGAACTGCTAGTGCAGTGGCTAGAACTTAGATGGATCTTAAAATATGTATGAGGGAGTAAAGTGTACAAAATCTGGAAAAGTATAAAGGTACCACATCATCAAGAACTTTTAAAACCAAATAGGATTTTATTTGATCCTGGAAGTAACAGGAGAGTGGAGTTAATTTTATTGAGTAGGGGTAGATGATATGATCAGATATGGTAAAATCTTTAAGAGTTAGATGTAGGTTTAGTTCCTGTTCACAACATTTATTCATTGTGTGACAATGGGCAACTTACTTGATATCTCTGAGCCTCATTCTGATCATCTGTAAAGTAGGAATAATAATCTTTTAAGTATTTACCTTACAGGGTTATTGTGAAGAAAGCATTCTAAAGACCTTAAAGATCTATATGAATCAAATTTTCATTTATTATTCATCAGAAATATTTAGTATTAATAAAATATTGTGTTTATCATTAATATCCACAATTGCATAATATTATTGATTGATAAGACATTAATATACAAGAGTGGAAAATAAAGCCACATAAGTCCTTAAAAATCATATACTAAAGATCAGTTCCATGAAAATGTTAATTATATGAAAAAATCATAGTAATTTTGGCTTGACCCACTCTTAGAATCTGTGTCATTTGCTTTATCTAGGTTTAACCACACTGACACATTTTCTTAGACTCTTACTTGGACCCCAAGGAGGATTTTCTTGAAATAGCAGCATGCTTGAATAAATTATTCATATGAATATAATGAAATATTATGTCTTAGTGATCATAAGTGTAAATAATACAAGGGAATATCAAAGACTTAAAAAAGATCAGAGTTTAAATGCATGCATATATATATATGTGATATATGTATGTGCTTATGTAAAGAGGCATTATGTTACAATATAAGTGTACATATATAGTAATATATAGCTATAGTTCATGCATATTCTGTTCTGATCATTTCTCTCCCTTTTCGTTTTTACTGTATCCAGCTTTATTAAAGATACTTTTCATAAACAATCATGGTAATTCAGGCAGGACATGGCCTATGCTTGGCAACAGTATACAACAACTTTCAAACTCCCCTCCTCCATAGACAACCAAAAATATAAAGTCACTATATAATCCAATGACGAATCTTTATTTTATACTTTAAACAGGGAAAGTTTAGAGTGAGGATGAGCACTTTCACACTGAGCATATATTGTTTAAAAACTTTTCATGAACCTACCCTGACTTTGAAGAAATGAAATGAAAATTGAAGAATTCTTAATTGGAAAATACCCCCAATATGAAAGGAACTTTGGCCCTTTTGGGGAGGACACCAGAGGGCCATAATTCAAGTCCAGATTGCCTGAAAGACTGGCATCCAACACAATTGATTTGAGAGTCGGGGGAAGGAAGGGGAAAGGGACAGGTCCTGATAGGTCCCTGGTTTTGGAGAAGTCAAGTTGATGCTTATGGCAGGAGGAAAAAGTATAAATTTTTGAAGATATCCACTCCTACCCCTAGCAGACAGGCTGAGAGCATCAGTGTTCATACCTATGTATCTGCTGTATGTATGTGTCAGGGAACTCCCTCTTTTGGTATTCAAGAGAAGTTCTCTCAGAAACAAGAAGGGGACAAAATTCCCACCTATTTCAACCCAGCTTGAGACATTCTACCTGTAACATCTCTGCCCTGTCCCCCCAAAAAACAACAGTGTCCTGTGTTCTAACAACATAGCTTTAAAAAAAAGTAAAACAAAATTCTGCATTTTTATAAAACACGATAAAAATTAGTATTTCAAACTCAGTCACCAGAAGTACGCACTCATCTCTAAAATGAGGATGAGAAAATCCAATATAGTACCTACTTCATAGGGTTGTCTTGAGGCTCAAATGAGATAGCAGTTTGCTTTGAAAACCTGAAAGCATTGTATTAATTCAGTAATTATTATCAAGTCACTTAAAACAAAGCAAAACAAATACAGTGGATTTAGTGGAGGGGAGCAAATCATTTAAACAGAGCAATCATGTTGTTATTCATTTACCAGTTTGGTTTCTTTTATTGATTATAGTTGAGGCAGTGAGCTCTAAAAGAAAGAGTACTGTAGGAGGGTCAAAATTCCTGCTTTGGAATCCTAACTCTCTCTTGTTGCCTATGTGGCCTTTGTTTCTCTGGGTCTTAGTTTCCTTATGTGTAAAATGAGGGATTAGAACTAGATTATCTTGAGGATTTTATCCAGCTCAAAATCTAATGGACTGTAGAAATTTTCCTCTCTTTCTCTGATTACTTTTAAGATGAGAAATGGTTTAAATTTCCAGAAAACACAGAATTTTAGAGCAAGAAAGGAGCTTAGAAGTCCTCCAGTCTCCTCCGGAAGAATATTCAGGACAATATACTTGACAAATTGTTTTCTAGTATCTGTTTTAAAACTTTCAGTAGAGGGGAACCCATTGCCTCCCAACATGGTCCATTCCGCTTTGTGGTATCTGTAATTTTTAGGGAGATTTTCTTTATCTCACTACTACATTCTCAAATTTTCAACTTGCATTTGTGTACCGCCCCTGATTTTTCTCTCTCATCCCTGATTCTGGACCCTGAGGCCAAACAGAATAATGAAACTCTCTTCCACACAATATATGTGTGGAATACTTATCTCAATAAATACTTAAATATTTAAAGGCCACTATCATGTCCCCTCCTTCCCTTTCTCCTTCTTATCTTTTCTTGTCCAGGTTAAATATCAATTTCTCCTCATATGGTATAGACCCAAGTTCCGTCTTTATTCTCGTTGACTTTCTCTGCATGTTCTCCAGCTTTTCAAAGTCCTTTCTAAAATGTGGTATCCAAAACTGAATACAGTATAACAGATGCAATCTGACCTGGACTGAATACAGTGGAATGAACACTTTTTTATTCCTAGAAATTCTGCCTCTCAACCAAAATGACAATAAATTTTTTTGGCTGTCAAATTTTGCTGCCAATTCTGAGTTCAAAAATCCATAAAAATCTCTAATTTTTTTTAGTCTACCCACACTTCTTCTAACTTGTGCTTAGGAAGTCCATTTTTGGAACCCAAGAATAAACCTTACCTTTGTCTTCATTCAACCTCAGCTTATTAGATCTAGCCCAAGGTCGTAGCCTCCTGGGATCTTTTTTGGATCTTGACTCAGTCATCTAAATTTGAACTTTTTTCCCTCTCCCAGTTTCATATCATCTGAAAATTTCATAAACATGCCATCCAAAATAATGATAAAAATGTTAAAGAAAAAAACCCCCAAAACAAAGGCAGATCCCTGGGGCACTCTGCTGGAGACCTTTCAAGGTGATATAGAAGAACCATTAATGATTTCTGAGTCAACTAGCTCTGCATAAGTGATAAAGATTGTTTATAGTTAATAGTAATGGTTTTAAAACATAAACTAGATCCCCTTCTTAAGGGAATTAGCTGATTCTTTTGCTCAGTTTAGTCAAGCTGTCTCTATATGATATTCCTTCACAACGATGGGTAAAAGCCACATTGAGGACTCTAACAAAATGTATATTTTTTGCCTTCATCTGACATATCTTGAAAAACCTATTCCCACTTTCTGTCAAAGGTGTCAGCATTCTTTAAGTCTTGTCTCCCCAAGTCCCTCCTCTCCCTTCTCGTTCCCTGAATATTCCTGCCAGTTTCCATTTCTACCTCCATAGCATCTTTTGCATCTGTTACACACTTTCTTAGTTCAGGTCTGCAACAGCTCTTGTCTAGACTATTGAACAGTTTTGTAATACTTTTGTAAAATATCCTGCCTTAAGTGTCTCCGCTCTTCAATTTATCCCCTACACGTCTGCCAAAGTAATACCAAAAGCACAGGGTTGACCATATCGATCCCCTAACAATTAAGTCCATTAATTATAATTATTAAAATATATTCATATATTATGTTATATGTAAATAATATATGATTATAATTAGGAACAATAAAAACTCCATGACTTCTGTGGTCAAATATGGAACTCATTGCTTAGCATTTAACACCTTTTGTTAGCTGGTTCTAACCCAAGTTTCTAGGACTATTAGATACTCTTTTTTCACTTGCTCTACATTCCAATTAAACTGTCTTTGTCATTGCTCATCCACTCCATTCCATTTCCTCCCTAAAGTGAGCCTTTGCAGTGGCTGAGTTACATGTTTGTAATTCACTCCTTCCTCAGTGTCACTGCGGAGACCCCCCCCAGCATCATTCCAAGTTCAATTCAGACGCCACACAGCTCTTTAAGGGGACCTTTCTCGATGTCCTTCCTCACATTATCATGATTTCTTCCTCAAATTCCCTTGTATTTATTGTATTTATATATATATATATGTTGTATTTATTGTATTTATATATATATTTATACATATATACTTTCATACACATATTTCTTCTGGTAGAATATGAACTCATTGAGGGAAGGGAATGTTTCGTTTTTGTTTTTGTATGCCTTGTGGCATGTACCTAGCATGGAATAGGTGCTCGAGGCATAATTGATTGATTATTAACCTAAATTATGAGCCAAGAAATTCCAACAATTTTGTCTTTATTTTTTTTAAACCCTTACATTCTCTCTTGGAGTCAATACTGTGTTTTAGCTCCAAGGCAGAAGAGTGGTTAGGGCTAGGCAATGGGGGTTAAGTGACTTGCCCAGGGTCACACAGCTAAGAAGTGTCTGAGGCCTGATTTGAACCTAGGACCTCCTGTCTCTAGACCTGGCTCTCAGTCCACTGAGCAATCCAGCTGCCCCCAACAATTTTGTCTTTAGCATGGTGTACAGCCCAATGCATATAGATCCCCAAGGCAATGTTTTGTTATGGAATATTTAGAGACTACATAATGATTTTTTTTTCTACAGACTGTTCTTTTTTCTTTATAAGAAAGACCTCCTGTTATAGGATTACCTTGTTCAAAGATTCTAATCTTGGATACATCAGGAATAGTTTTTGTAGTTATTGTTGTTTTTTTAAACCCTTACCTTCCATTTTGGAATCAATACTGTGTATTGGCTCCAAGGCAGAAAAGTGGTAAGGGTAGGCAATGGGGGTCAAGTGACTTGCACAGGGTCACACAGCTGGGAAGTATCTGAGGTCAGATTTGAACCCAGGACCTCCCATCTCTAGGCCTGGCTCTCAATCCACTGAGCTACCCAGCTGCCCCCAGGAAAAGTTTTTAAACATACTAGTCTACCCATTTCCCATTCCTTCCATTTGTCCAAATCCTCTGAGACCCAAATCAAGGTCCATATCTTCCACAAAGTCCTTCTGTCCACTCTACTCCACATTGATCCAAGAAAGGCTCTCTTCTGAGCTCCTCTAATATTTTTCATCTGAACTACATATTCAGGACTTATTCTCTAATCATTTCACATGTGTTACTCTTAACTCCTCAGCTCCATTGCAGGATTCTTGGGATGAAGGATCATGTCCTTTGCTTTGGGGCATCAGAGTACAGCCCGGGACATATTGTAGGTGCTTAGTTAATTGTTTTTTTGGTTCACTGATGTCTTTCCTTAAGCAATTTACTGAACGTAAAAGGAATTCCAAATCAACTAAAATGCTCTATCATACTGAACTTGACCTGAGTGCTATCATTGACTTCTGCTCCTCAGCTCAGTTGAAACAAGGTATACATTTCTAAGGTTGTCCAAGTGAGGACAAAAGAATAAATCTAAATCCATTTAAATTCACTTCGCCATGAAGGTGATAGATGGTTTCTCAACTAAAACCAGAGACCTCCTGTGATCTTTTATTTGCTACTTCATTTTTTTTAAAAGAGGAGAATGTATTGAGTATCTTTTAACTGTTTACCAGCAGAAGGGCAAAGATCAAATTACCAGCCCTGAGTGATTCATCTTTTCTTCCAAATTAAAGCCATGTGTACACAGTGTCCTGTGTACACATTAGTTCTTCTTCTTCTTTTTAATCCATTCAGTGAATTCAGGCATTGGGGAGGAGGGACAAAGGCCTGGAAGAAAGAGCCACTGAGTAGGTGATAGAGAGAATCTGTTAGGATTGTAGATTGAGTCCTGTTCCTGGCTTCAGATTACAAATGAAACGTTGCTGCAAAAAAATCCACCTGATTTCTCCATTCATCTACAGTCAATAGAACTTTTCTCAGGCTTCTAGCTTTGGAAATTGTTTCCATTTTGTTAAAGTCTTGACCATTAATTTGTCCTTGAAATATTTATGTGATTTCTAAGTAGATGGACAATGGAAACTTTAGTGGATGAAAACGTTTATAAAATAAATCTAAAACTGTGACTAAACTATTATTAGTAAAAACTGAAAAAAAGGGGTGGGTAGGATTCATTTTTTACTATGATTGGCATAGGGAAATTTAGGATGAGGAAACTCCATCTACCAACGCAGACTGGCACTTACCTACTGGAGGCTCCCAAAGCAATGAGATGCTAAGTCCATAACACATAGCAAATAGGTGTCAGAAGCAGATCTCCATCTTACTGACTCTGAAGCTGCCTCTGATTATTATTAATATTGGTTTGAGATAAAAAATAAATAAAAATAAATAAATAAATAAAAATTAAAATTAAAAAAATATTGGTTTGAGAGTTTTTTGGCCTGGATAAAAAGAGATTTATTCCTCTCCCAAATGAAAGCCAGAACTCAAGATTTTGAAATGGTGTCAGCAGCTATTTGGTCTATCTGGAATGAAAAAAAAAAAGCCACCACAAGTAGAAATGTAAATGTTTTTTAGAAATTATTTTTAAATGGATGCTAATTAACTTGACTTAAGATAACAGTAGAACTCACAAGAATCTTGCCCTTGTATTCTGCGATCTGACTTTCAAACAGTTCCCTGTACATCAGATTCTGTTTTTACAAGTGCTCAGGCAAGTTGGCCAGTGAGGGAGGAGCATAAACACTTTTAGCTGTCTGAACGCCATTTTGAAAAGGAAGCCTAATGACTTAACAGGCATGAGGCATTGAAAGAGCATATTAAAAATGGGGTAGGAGGAACTAAATCAGCCCATTGGCAATGCAGCCTGACAATGGATCCTTCACAGCTGGGAGGCTCTGAGGGAAGAGAATTTAATTAAATATTTGACATGATGGAATAAAGTGAAAGACAGGGAGAGTAAGGACTGCTATGCTTCACAGGGCACAGAAGAAATAATTTGAGGGAATAACAATTTTCTAAGAAAGGGGGAACAAACAGGGCTCAGGAATAAGTTCTGATCTCTGTGAATTTTAATGAGGCCAAGCCATGCTTTGCTCAGGCTTTAACTACACAATGCAGTATCAGCTTTGGTGGTACTTATGGTCATTTAAGAGGCAGCTAAGTGGTGCCATAGTAGATAGAAAGTGCCAGGACTAGAGTCAAGAAGACTCATCTCTCTGAGTTCAAATCTGGCCTCAGACACTTATTAGCTCTGTGACCCCGGGCAAGTCACTTAGCATTCTTTGCCTCAGTTTCCTCATCTGTAAAATGAGCTGGAAAAGGAACTAGCAAAATACTCCAGTATCTTTGTCAAGAAAAACTTAAATAAAATAGTAGAAATAGCACTGGACCTGGCATCAAAACAATCTAGGTTTAGATTCCACCTGACACACTTTCTAGCTGTAGTATCTTGGTCAAGTCACTTGACATCTGTGAGCCTGTTTCTTCATCTATAAAATAGGAACAATTCCTATAGTACCCGCCTCATAGAAGTCGTGAAGATTACATGAGCTATTGTAGATAAAGTGCTGTATATGTCAGTTAAGATGGTTGCTTGTGAGAAGTGTAGCAGAAGGACTTCCAGTTGCCATACCTTTGTCTAAAAATCCATCTATTGATGCGAGACATTCCAGTATATAAAGTACTGAGGAAAAGCCTTTAGAAAATGTTGGCTCGTATCCAGAAATGATGTCAAACTCAAATAGAAATAAAGATCATTAATTCAAACAGAAGGATCCCTGTGGTCACATGTTGATTTAGTTTTAAAATGTAATGTTATCCAGGTTTTATTGCAATTGTATTTATTTTATCAAATATTTCCCATTTACATTTTAATCTGATTTGGGCTATGTTTGTCATTGTTCAGAACATTTGAAACTCCTGGGGTACTGCACCTTGTATAGAAAGCTTTGTACTTGGAGAATGGCTAAGGAGAATTTTAAAAATTAACAGTCAGGCCATTTACAAAGTTGGTGGCAGTGGTTAGCGTACTTGTCTTGAAATCAGGAGGGTCTATGTTTGAATCCTGTGTGGATCCGGACCAGCTTTCTAAGTTTTATATCCTTGCAAAATGTTGATAAAAAGGAGTATTATGAAGCAACTGGAAGTTTGAAAACATGGGCAAGTCTACTAAATGCATCCAAAAGTATACTTAGGAAAGTTTCTTATCTGTGCCCATGGATTTTCACGGTATCAAAATAATAAACAAACCTCAAAGAAATGCCGAGAAAGCTAAATTCTTCTGGGCACATCCATCACACCAGGAATGAAGGGGGAAAATGATTGTTGTCAATCTAGCAGTTCTCAATCCTCCTCTTCCTTCTGGGATAAGGATTATACTTTAAAAGCACAGATTGAGTAACGCACTGGTCTCTTGGTTCCTCTTACTACATTTTTGTTATGATTTTATTAACACATTTCATCTTTATATTCCATTTCATTTCCAAATATACTACTTCACCATTCTAACCCCATGGAGTTATATCTTTAGTGAAAATTTTAAAAGAAAAAATTCAGAAAAACCAATTGAGAGATTATTGACTTGATGATTTATTCATATGCGTCTTGAATATTAGACATCAGAGATATTTGGGGGGAATAATTTTTCTCTGTTGATAGTTTTCCTTCTTATCCAAGCTATATTGATTTTGTATATGTAAAAGTGATTACAGTTTCAGGCAACTGAAATTATGCATTCTATATCTTCTGACTTCTATTATTTTGTTAAGAATTCTCTCCCTAGATTTTTTAATAATATATCCCCATCTATTTTCATCAATTTTTTTCTAACAATGTGATCATTTAAATTTAAGTCATGTATCCTTTTGAACTTTCTTATGGAATATGATGTAGGATAATTGTCTAGAACTTTTTTTTTTCAAAACAGCTTTCTAGTTTTCCCAGAAGTCCTTGCTAAATATGAAGACCTTTACAGTAGTTTACATTCTTAAGTTTATCAAACATTGGATTATTGAGCTCAATTGCTTCTGACTCTTAGTTGTCTAGTCTATTACACTGATCTACTTTTCTGTGTCATTTTGTTTTTTAGCCAGTCCTGAACAGTTTTGATAAACATTGGTTTTTAATATAATTTGAGGTCTAAAAGTGCTAGTCTCCCTTCATTCTTTTTTTTAATTCCCTGAGATTCTAAACCTTTTATTCCTTCAAATACATTTTGCTATTATTTTCTTTAATAACTTCTTTAAAAAAACCCTCACATTCCATCTTAGAATTAATACTGTGTATTGGTTCCAAGGCAGAAGAGTGGTAAGGGCTAGGCAATGAGACTAAAGTAACTTGCCCAGGGTCATACAGATAGGAAATATCTGAGGCCAGATTTGAACCCAGGATCTCTTGTCTCTAGGCCTGGCTCTGTATATATACTGAGCCACCTAGCTGCTTCCTCTAACAGCTTCTTTTATTTATTTTTTTTTAACACTTACCTTCTGTCTTGGAGTCAATACTGTGTATTGGCTCCAAGGAAGAAGAATAATAAGGACTAGGCAATGGGGGATAAGTGACTTGCCCAGGGTCACACAGCTGGGAAGTGTCTGAGGCCAGATTTGAACCTAGGACCTCCCATCTCTAGGCTTGGCTCTCATTCCACTGAGCTACCCAGCTGCCCCCGTCTAATAGCTTCTTGATGGGCAGTTGTTAGGTAGCACAGTGGATAGAGTGCTGGGTCTAGAGTCAGGAAGAACTCATCTTTCTGAGTTCAGATCTAGCCTCTTAGATTTACTAGGTGGCTTGGTGACCCTGGACAAGTCATTTAATCCTATTTACCTCAGTTTTCTCATCTGACAAATGAGCTAAAGAAGGAAAAACTCAAATATCATTGCTAAGAAAACCCCAAATGGGATCACAGAGAGTTGGACCTGACTGAAAATGCCTGAATAGCAACAACAACAAAACTTCTTGATATTTTAATTGGTATATTATTAAATCTTTTAAAATTTATTTTAATTTTTTTCTTAGTAGTTACATACAATAACAAATTTCCACACAAGTTTTACTAAGTTAATATGATCAAACTTATTTCCCTTCCTTCCTCCCTTTTTCTTCCCAGTGCTGGTACCTGTATTTCATGTAAAACATATTTCCACGTGGTTCATTTTTGTGAGTAATCTTATAAGACTAAAACCCCACAATATAATCCCCCTAAAATTGAAAAAATCACATGCTTTCATCTGCATTCTGACTCGAACAGTTCTTTCTCTGGAAGTGGATAGCACTCTTTTGTCAGAAGTCCCTCAGAATTATCCTGGATCATTGCATATCATTAAATTTAGAAATTAATTTAGGTAGTGCTATCTCTAAACATGAGGCTGTTACAACATTTTACAGATTTATACGATAACATTCAAAGTAAGTTTTTCAAAGATGAATTTAAATTAAATGCAATTTATTCTTCAACTATTTTTTAAATACAAACACAGCAGATGTGGTATAAAGCACTAAAACAGAACCGAGAAGCAAAAAAGCAAGATTATTAGTAAAGCGGGGAGACCAGAAGCAGCACACGATAGCAGAAAGAACACTGGTTTTGGAGGCAAAGGATCTGAATCAAAGGCTAAATGGATCAATGAACCTGGAGTCAGGAAGAACTGAGCTCAAATTTAGCCTCAGATACTTATTGGCTTTATGACCCTGGGCAAACCACAACCTCTGGTTGTCTCTGTTTTCTCAGCTGTAAAATGGGGGAAATAATAGAATCTACTACTGAGGTTGTTGTGATATCAAATGAGATAATATTTGTAAAGCATTTAGTACAGTTCCTGGCACATAGGTGCTATATAAATGTTTATTCTCTTCCCTCCTTTTCCCTTCAGTGTGACCATGAACAATTTATTTAAACTGTCTGGGCTTTGATTTCCTCAATTAGAAATTAAATGGTTGGAATAGATATCTGCTGGGGTACTTTCCAGCTCTAAAATTAATTCTATAAGAAAAAAGAAATGAAATTCAAAGTAGTTGCCAAGAATATCTGTGCTAATTGTGGTATAGCAGAGTAATATTCATAGGATCATTGATTTTTGAACTGGACAGGACCCCAGAGGCCAACTTATCCAATTCCTTTTACAAATGAGAAAACTAGGACTGAAAGTGACTTACCTAAGGTCATACAAGCACTAAGTACTAGATGTTGGATATGAATTGAAGTCTGTGGACTAAAAAGACAGTGCTCTTTCTATACTATCCTAACTCTGAATTGCTTATTGTTTTGTGTGCTTTGTGGGACCACGGCTGGTAGCCCCATTCATCTATCATCATTTAATTTGAGCATCATGGGGTTTTATACAGAGTAGTTTCTACAGTTTTAAAGTTTAATCATTTAGAAAGTCCATTATTCCTTTTAATGTTACTGAAGCTGATAATATTCACATGCCCTACTTAAGAAAAGAAGAGTTTAAATTTTTTTCAATAATATTATCACAATGATTTATGATAGAATCAGCCCTTTCTAATTAAAACTCAGATTTAGTTTCCATCAAATCCCCAAATTTCCATCAAGTCCCAAAACATTTAAACTTAGATTTTGATATTTGAGTTTGAAAATTACAACAATCATGATCTGATGACTGTCTTTGAATATATGTCAAATGATACTGATTCAACAAGTAAGATTGCTTTGGTTTTTGACAATTAAGCATTTTAGTTAGTATAAACATATTCATTTCGATTCTTAATTTTTTCCTAACCCCCTATAAAATCAACTTTTTGCTTTATTTAATGTTATTGAATTATTAGTTAGTAGTTATATAAAGTGAATGAGAAAAATTCTGAAACTTTAGTTTTTCTTCACTGAAAATGGTCATTAAAGTCAAGATAAGGAAGCAAAATAGAACTAAATAATATAGTCCTCAAGACAAGAGTTGACACTATGTCCTAGAGACAAAATGAAAGAATGGGTTCATATAAATTTATTTTCTACTATGACACAAAACCAACTACCTATATTGACTGCCAATGCAGCTAAGTTCCTACACTATCTTTTTCTTTTTTTAAAAAACCTTACCTTCTGTCTTAGAATCAATACTGTGTATTAGTTTCAAGTCAGAAGAGTGTTAAGGACTAGGCAATTGGGGTTAAGTGACTTGCCCAGGGTCACAGAGCAAGGAAGTGTCTGAGGTCCCATTTGAACACAGGACTTCCCATCTCTAGCCTGGCTCTCAATCCATTAAGCCACCCAGCTGCCCCGACCTGCACTATCCTTTAGTGGGGAAGGATTCACTCAAGCTTCTCTATCCAAGGCTTTATTCTCTTGCCACCAAATTTCCTCACAATTTCATAAAGAACACACATAGCAAAAAGCAAGTAAAACCAATTTACCTAAGGCAGATAGTAAAATAGAAATCAGAGGAGGTATACATGGGAGAATATGCCAAACAACACAGTAAATGAGCTTTTCTACTGAGGTATTGCCACTGAACTGAGGAAGTCCCAGATCCCACTCGAGGGGAAATTCCCTGGAATCTCTAATGTAACAACCTGGACATAGGGACATTATCAAGTTGCTTGTTTCTCTACATGTCAGCTTGTTTCCGGTTTGTGTTTTCTTTTCTCTCTTCAGGATCCTCTCCCAGAAGAGAATCTGGAAGGTTGTGTCTTCTCTCCTGAAGATGGCAAGCAGAAAATTAGAATCTCTCTTCCCTCAAGCTCTGACAGTTCCATCCCTGACAGTCTCAGATCATAGTGTAGTCAAACTCCACCAAGGGGGAGAGTATTGTGCAAATATACTTTGAAACAAGGGTTACATATATTTGATCCTGGAGATAGAAGAGAACCACTGGCTCATGCTGAGGAGAGTACCACATCTGTGCATTGGGAGCAGGGCGTTCTCCTCCTCCAATACATTTATCTGACCAAGAGATACGGTCAGATGTCTTCTTTAGAAATTGAGAGCTGAAATCAATTGTACAAAAAAAAATCAAGTCTTTCCCCAATTGATAAATGGGCAAGGGACATGAATAGGCAGTTTTTAGATATAGAAATCAAAACTATCAATAAGCACATGAAAAATTGTTCCAAATCTCTATAATTAGAGAAATGCAAATCAAAACAACACTCGGGTACCACCTCATACTGTGCAGAGTGGCTAAAATGACAGCAAAGGAAAGTGATAAATTTTGGAGGGGATGTGGAAAAATTGGGACACTAATGCATTGCTGGTGGAGTTGTGAATTGATCCAAACATTCTGAGAGGTAATTTGGAATGATGCCCAATGGGCTTTAAAAGATTGCCTGCCCTTTGATCCAGCTATACCTCTACCAGGTTTATACCACAAAGAGATAATAGGGGAAAATACTTGTGAAAATATTCATAGCTGCTCTCTTTGTGGTGGCAAAAACTGGGAAATGAGGGGATGCCCTTCGATTGGGGAATGGCTAAACAAATTGTGGTATCTAATGGTGATGGAATACTATTGTGCTGAAAGGTATAATGAAATGGAGGAATTCCATGTGTATGAAAGTGAGTATTGATGGTGTGGGAGGTATTTATCAGGACCCCCACCTGATAGCTATTCAGTGGGCCAGAGCAGCTCTCACCTCCTTCCCAGGGAAGACCTAAGAGGGAATAAACTCAAAGAAGTCCCCAAACTGGCCAAGCTATAGTGGGATGTTGAAGGAAGGTATTGGGGTTCAGTTGTGACCCTAGTGTGTTGGATCCCACTCTCAGAGCCAGCAATATTGAGATAAGCCTCCCCACTCCTAAGTTCAAGTAGCTTTGCCCTTCAAGATGGTGTTTGGAATTAGTCTTGCCCTCAGTCACAAGATCAGTCTTCTTCCCCTCAAAGTAACAGCCCCAGACTCTAAGTATCAAAACTATCAGGGGTTTTTTAAAGGATAAATTAATTTAGGATACAGGGGAAAAGGTATAGGGGAATCAAAGATGGTGGGAAGGGATGAACTTCACTATCAACTATGTCTTCTCCCCAAGAGAGGAGCTCTGGACTTCTTCTGAAGCTTGGTCACAGAAGCTAACTCTCTCCCCCCTACAATCTCCTATCAAATATCTCTAAACTAATCTAAGAGGGAAGTAACAGGATAAATTGATTCAAGCAGGGTCAGGGAAAGGGCCCCCCCCTCAATTCACGTCCCCTCCCCTGTGAGTCCAGGCTCTCCAGCCAAATTGGAGAATTGCTGTTCAATGTCTTCTTTGTTGGTAAATAAAGATAGTAGAAATTGATGTTGGTAGTTGTGATCTCTCAATAGTCACTACTAAGGGGTACAGAGGAGCCATATTCACTCAAGATCCACCCAAAATCAAAACTCCCAACCACAAACCAACCCCACAGGGTCCCAGGCAGGTCAGGAGTGAAGTGATAGTTGAGAAAAATCCTCCTCCTCTGTGGCCCCTCCTTTCACATTCCTAACGGGCAACATTCTGCTGGGTTGTTTCAGGGTCCATTCCAACTGCAGCTGCCTGCTCCCCTTTGCAAATTTCAGTCCACACTGTTACACATGTGAACTGGAATAACCTCCAGGAATTGATGTAGAGCAAAAGGAAAAGAACCAGGAGAACATTGTACACAGAGACTGATACACTATGACACAATCAATTGTAATGGACTTCTCTAGTAGCAGCAAAGCAATGACCCAGGACAATTCTTAGGGACTTATGAGAAAGAATGTTATTCACATCCAGAGGAAGAACTGTGGGAGTAGAAATGCAGAAGAAAAAATATGATTGAGCACATGGTTTGATGGGGATATGATTGGGGATGGTGACTTTAAATGATCACTCTATTGCAAATATTAATAATATGGAAATGGGTTCTGAACAATGATACATGTAAAACCCAGTGGAATTACTCATCGGCTCTAGGAGGGCAGAGGGAGGAGAAGAAGGAAAGAACATGAATCATGTAACTATGGGAAAATATTCTTAATTAATTGAATAAAAAGGTTTTTTTACTATTTTCATGAAAAAAAGAAAATGAGAGCTGAGTAAAAACTGGTCTGGAATAAAGAGAGACCTGAGGCAGAGAGACCAATTAGAAGAGTAGTAGTTTAGGTGAGACACTGAAGTTAACCTTATCTAAAGAATTAACTGGATCATAATTTGTCAGCTCTTCTTGTCACAATCTTAAAGAATGTTATTTCTGAAATCATTCTTATTTTTATTATTTTGTCATCATTTTTAGTATTAATTATTATCATTTTGATAAATGACACTGTGAAGTAAATTGCTCTTTTCATTCTTGGGGGGGAAACATAAAGGTTACCAAAATTGTATTTTGGTAGCATAGATTCAATTCAGCAAATAAAGTAGTCAAAGAAAGATGAAAAATATGGTGTGATGGTCAGCTCCCTATCACTAACCTCTCTATAGATTCCATTTCTGGAATAAGGTTTCAGCAGGATATAAGGAACTGGACTACTTTGGGTAGCAGGTGTTTCTTGCCAAGGATAGACTGAGTCAGACAGCTGTCCGTTGCCTTAAGCAAATCGAATAACACAGAAAGCCTACGTTCCCTTGTATGCTTGCTTCATGTTGACTAAGCCTGAATCATCTCTAGTGTAGGTGGACTCACTTTCCTTTGAAATTCTTTGTCTGGAATTCATTGCTTTTTGGAACATTGGGCATCTTGGCAAAACTTTCTTAAATGCAAATGTTTGCTCTTTCCCGTGAGGCAGGAAACTTTGTCAGCAGGATGTAATTCATAGAAACATTTGGGTTCTCCTTAGCAGAATACTTACCTTAGAGTCATTGGACAGAACCAATTTCTGAAAATATCTTCTTGTATCTGCAGGAAATTTCACAAGATAAGCAGGAAATGGACAGTTCTGATTGGTAATAAAGATCCATTGAAGTATTAAGTTTTCTACAGAGGCATTTGGTGACTCCATAATCTAGGCCAGCAGTTCCCAAACTTTTTTGGCCTACCGCCCCCATCCAGAAAAAAATATTACTTAACCCCCTGGAAATTAATTTTTTTTATTTTAATAGCAATTAATAGGAAAGATAAGCGCAACTGTGGCCATCATCATCTCCTAGATCGCTGTGGCACCCACCAGGGGGCAGTGGCGCCCACAAATCACTGATCTAGGCTAACAAAGTACAATTTAGGTAACATTTATGTTACCTTCTCTTCAATTTAGAATCTGAGTGGCCACAAGCATTTAGTCTTTAAGTAACTTGCCCAAAGTCAATATGTTTCAAAGGTGAGACTTGGAACACAGCACTTACTGAATTCAAAGCCCACTCTTTATCCCTTATGCCCAAAGACCACGTGGTCTAGCCTAACTTTACCTCTTAACCTTGCACAAATGCCTCTGCCTTCACCTCAAGTGGAGTAATCCTAGGTGGCACAATGGATACCACACTGGGTCTAGAATCAGGATGACCCATCATTATGAGTTCAAATCTGGCTCCAGATACTCACTAGTTGTGGGAAAGTCACTTAATCCTGTTTGCTCGTCTGTAAAATCAGCTGGAGAAGGAAATGGCAAATCTTTCCAGTATCTTTGCCAAGAAAACCCCAAATGGAGTCACAAAGAATGAGATACAATTGAAACAAGTGAACGCCAGGAAATGTTTGGAAGAATGGAATATAGCTTACAACCTCTCAGAGGTGTTTATTACTTAATCAGGTGAAGGGGAGGCTGGTTTAGGGAAGCTTATTCTGCTCCCAGCCCTCAAACTCACTTTTGTCTTTTTCAGATAGGATTTAGAGCTAGGAAGATTCTTAGGCATCCATTAGGGCAATGCCATCATTTATTTTATTTTATTTTATTTTATTTTATTTTATTTTATTTTTTAAACCCTTGCCTTCTGCCTTGGAGCAGGCAGAAGAGTGGTAAGGGTAGGCAATGGGGGTCAAGTGACTTGTCCAAGGTCACACAGCTAGGAAGTATCTGAGGCCAGATTTGAACCCAGGACCTCCCATCTCTAGGCCTGGCTCTCAATCCACTGAGCCAGTCAGCTGCCCCTAATGTCATCATTTTAAAGACGATTGTTTAATAAAATAAAGGACAACGATGATGTTGGCAATGATAATGACGCTGATGTTGGATATGAGACTTCTGAAATGTAGTGATAAAATGTATATGGAATCTATTTGTCCCACTGTCTTTGGGCACCAATTCAGTTCAATTTAATGTGTCTTTATTAAGTACCCACTATGCCTCAGACCCAGTGCTAAGCATCTGGTGCTTTAAGAACAAAAAAAGAAAGAAAAAAAAAAAAGATGGAATGCCTGCCCTGGTGAAGAACTTACATTCTATTGGGAGAAATAAGAAGGAGATAGCTAAATAAATACAAAGTATTATAGTTTGAATGGAGATATACTTGTCACTGTGGGAATGAGGAAAGGACCCTTATACGAAGTGGGACTTGAGCTGCATTTTGAAGGGAATCTTATAAGTAAAGGAAAAGGAAGACTTTTCCAGGAACAGGGAATAGTCTATGCAAAGATCTAGAGGTGGGAGACTGAATAGAATGTATGGGAAGTAGCTATTAGACCAGAGCATAAAGAAGGCAGGAAATAGGTAATTAGTCTAAAAAGAAAGGTTGAAGCCACATATCCCTTATCTTTAGGGAGTAGACTTTCCTAAAATGTAACCTAGTCCATGAACATTGGTCCAGAATTAGACATCCCTTTGAAGGGAGATGGCCAACGCTCTTAATCCCTCTGGGTCTAGAAGCATTCTGTTATGGATGACTAAAGTTTTTTTTTATTTCTCATGACTACAAATATTAATAAGCACCTGCTATTATACAAGGCACTGCTTTGGCCTAGGAATACTAAGATTAAAAAAGGCCAATTCTCCACTCTCATTTATACACAATAAGTAGAACACAAAATAGGAATCGACGAGGGATGAAGGAGAGAGTCAGACAAAGAGCTCAAGGATAATTTGAAGAGGAAAGAAGAGAGTGGTTTTATTAATAACTTCTCAAAGCGTGTCTACTTTCCTCTCAACAAAATGATAGGAAATAGCTTTTGGCTTCTTGGTTAAGTCCAATTCAGTGAAGTTATATTACTTATCGCAAACCTTTATTTTAGTCTTTCAACATTTCACCATTATGTCATCTCTGGCATTTTCCTTTAAAAGAGTCTATGGTTTGGGATTTGTATTGTATTGTTTTAAACCCTTTAGTAGAATCTGTATAGTACAAGAAAATGGTTGGTTTATTTTAAAGATCATTTTTATTACATTAAAAAAAAACCTACAAATTATGGGAGTAAACAGTTTGGAAATACATACCCAGAACAAGAAAATGGAACAGACTTTGTAAAAAAAAAAAAAAAGAAAGAAAGAAAACCAAACAACAAAACATTTACAATTACACATATGAGAAGGACTTTTAAAAACATGACTTTCTTGTTTAAACCAGTGAGGACAGGTTAAATAGGAGTCAACTCAAGAGCAGAATATCTCAGAGGAAGTCTGCCTAGCTCTTGGGTTTTCATTTGGAAAACAATCTTAGAACCAAACTTGTACTTTCCTGACAAAAGGAGGCCAGAGAAACAGCAGGTGCTCAAACACTGAGAAAGGTGAGAGCTATTATTATTGAAATGAAGTATTATCTAGGCAGCCACATCAAAGGCACCCACCTCAGGTGTGCCTGCTGCATTCAGCATTGTCTTTTGTGCACAGTCAAAAGGGCCATTTCAAAAACCTGCACTGTTGCAAATACTGGCTCAATCATGAAAACCTGGTTTTAATTTCCAAAAGAAAATCCAAGAGAGAAATGTTCTGACATTTCACCAAATGTGGACTGACTGCAGCTCCAGAAAGGACATAATTTTGTCACTTCCGAATTGTGTACCAAATGCCTTGGGTTCCTAGAAATACTACTTTTTGAAGTTAAGCTTTAGAAGACTGGTAGGGGGGCAGCTGGGTAGCTCTGTGGATTGAGAGTCAGACCTAGAGATGGGAAGTTCTAGGTTCAAATCTGGCCTGAGATACTTTCCAGCTGTGTGACCCTGGGCAAGTCACTTAACCCCCATTTCCTAGCCCTTACTGCTCTTCTGCCTTGGAACAAATACACAGTATTGATTCCAAGATGGAAGGTAAGGGTTTAAAAAAAAAAACAGAAGACTGGTAGGAAGGCTGGGCTCTGGCCTTTGTGTGTTATCTTCTACTGGGGATCAATCGTAAGTTTTGAGCGGAGGAAAGACATTTAGTAACTTAAGTAATAAATTTAAGGCTCTTGTAAAGGTTATACTATGAACTTCTATTTTATACATTGCTTTTATACAGATTCATATTAGTAATTCACTTATTCATGGAAGAGTGCTCATGAAGACAGACTGATTGTATGCTCTTGTATTTGAATTCTGAAGGCAAGATTCAGAAGCAAAATTAATGCATGAGAATCCTGCCAACATTCATAAATATTCCATAAGAATGAAGAAGCAGGCACCTGTGTCTTTGGATGTTGATATTTGTATGGTAATATTTGTATTATGATTTTTTCCCCATTCCTTTGGTGTCCATCCTGATCCAAGAAATCTTATAAAATAAACCATTGATGTTTCAAGGTTCTCTTGCCTCACTCAGATTTTATCTTACAGAAAAACTAAATGGTTATTAAAAGTTGCCCACTGTCTAAAATATAGTGTAGAGGAAATGTACAAATTCTGCATATTGTGAATTTGGGGGAAAACAGCTCCCCAGGAATTAGAGCCTCAGAGGTCAAAAAAAATATTGCCCAGAGGGTTTTGTAGAGATGAATTCTGTATTCTATTTCGATCCTGTCCAAATTATCTGTCCCATTCTGTCCCATTATCTTGGACCTCAATCCCACCTAGATATTTTGATTAGATTATCCAGACCTCCTACTCCACCAAGATGATATCAACTACTGAGAAACACTCCAACCCAGAACCTACCTGATTTTGGGAAACACAAAGTTTGTCCCAGAATTAAAACATTCTTCCCCCAAATCATCTGATATCCTGTCCTTATTGTTCAACCTTCCAAATAATGAAAAATGTCTGAATGACCTCACCTAACAGCCTCTTTTTGCTCCAGCTTCTAAGACTGAATAAAAGGTTTATATGTGTTGATCAACTACCTATTAACTGATGCAAATTAAACTCACCTTTTAACCTTGTCTCTTAGTTTATTGACCTTTAGTCAAAAGGACTTATTCTTCAGTTGTGTCTTCATAGACCTCAGGTGGGTTTCCTTGGCAAAGATGCTAGAGTGGTTTGCCATTTCCTTCTCTAGCTCATTTTATAGATGAGAAAACAGAGTTAAACAGAGTTAAGTGACTTGCCCAGGGTCATACAGCTAGTAAGGAACTGAGGCACATTTGGAACTCAAGTTCTTCCTGATTCTAGGTCTGGTACTCTATCCAGTGTACCACCTCACTTCCCTATATAGGAGAAATTACTTTCCAGAAGGATGTTGGCATCTTTGGGTAGAGAAAGAGCATGCAGAGAAGCACATGTTGGCCACAAATAAGAGGCAGCACATTTTCCAATGTTAGTAAATTGAAAATGGGACCTCACTGAGGAAATGCATGACTCTAAAGGGAGATGGGCTGGTCATGAAATGACAAAAAGATGCAATATGTTACCACCTGATTAGCTCATTGGTACCCATGACACGTGAAAAACCCCCTTCATCCTAGACCTGTTCATCTCAAATTTTTTCAGTGTCCTGGATTTGATAAAAAACTTTGCTCTATCCATTAGATCCTGTTTCCCTGGTTAAGCTCTTCATTTTGGGCTGCTCCCTAATGTATTTGGTCTTAGAAAATTATCTTGTAGCTTGTTCCCCAGTGCCACTTCTAATTCTTCCCTGAGTCAATATCATTTTGGAACTTGTGATTTTTTGAGGCTCATCTCAATCCTTGTAGCCATAATATATATGCTTACAGATTACCTTCTTTTCTTCCTCAAGATAGGAGAGATGATTTAGGTTAAGTGTTGGTCCCACTTAGCTGTTTATGAACCCAATGATAAAATATTGTTCAATGACATAACCTTTCAGCAAATATTTATTGAATAAATACCTTTCACACTATAAAAATAAACATTAAAAAATCCTTCCTTTTTTCTTTTGCTTCAAACCTTGTATTTTCTAAGACCGAGAAAATGCCTTTACAAAAGAAATTTTATAAGTATCATATTCTAGTCTGGAAGAATTCCTTTATTCAGATCGAAGAAAAATTTCCTTTTAATTGTACCTCAATTCTTTTCAGAATCAAGGTATTATAACTAACAATTGCCTAGGTAGTTGAGGTTTTTATTTCTTTGTTTTTTCTTAGACCTCTGATTTCCTTGGTGCCAAGAGCTCCTGGTGAGAAATCCCTCAGTTACTCTTTGATGTCTAGAGTTGGAGAATTGCTTAGGTTAATAATGGATGAGAACATATGTTTCTTGCCCAGGGTCATATATCCAGTTCACATCAGAGGCATGACTCGAACCCAGGTCTCCTTTGCAAGAGCATTATTATAATGGATGGGATTGGTGCTTAGTTGTATGTATGTGTTCTACTTGTAAAGAGTTATATTATATTTTTATAATTAAAATGAGTACATTCTTATATAAATAAAATTTAATATATGATTTTATGTAAACATGAGAATTTTATTTTTGTGTCTGCAAGAAATAAGGATCTACAATGAGAATGGAAGAAGAGAGTTATATATTAGCTAGTTATCTTAAGTAAAATGTTCTACTTTCACTAGATTATCAAAACTAATTTTATCAAGAATTCTAAATGATCAGATAACTATAAACCTTTTGTCTTCAACCATCTAAAGTTTGTTTACCTGTGTTTTACATTGTTGAGACATTCCACAAAGATGTCCTCAAGGTTTCCACAAAGACTTTTTGCTTATAGAATTCTAAGCTAAATGAATTACTTTCCATAAAAGAGTTTATTGCTTGTGTATTGGTGTCTCAGAACTGAGAACATATCCAGAAGGTCTCATTTAAAACACAAATGAATGCCAGGTCTTTATATCTTGACCTGAGTAACATTTTTCATAAAGCTTGATATTAAATAGTTAAGTATAATGGTGGTGCTTTGGTTGGTTTTACATCTGCCAAGGGATCTTTGCTCAGGAACCAATATATTCTTTGTTGTATAATTAATTATGGACAAACAGTACAACCCACTGGGTATGGTGAACTTAATCTGAGGAGCTTGTCTACTCAAAAACTTTCCTCTCCCTCCAATTCATTAAGTATTTCTGAATTTATGGCCAAATAATTCCTGCTCAACTTCATCAGCTTTCTGTTGTGAGTAGGAGAGATGGAAAGGAAAAGGAAAGGAAAAGGCATATTGGAAAAGGAAGATGCAAGAGAGGCTTTTCCAGTGTTTACGGTATGATGGTAAGCTCTCCTAAATGGGCCAACATAGAAGGATAGCTGAGAAAAGTCCTAATCTTGTAGCCCAGAACTGAGGACTAGAGGCAAATTCTAGAGAGCTCTGAAATCACCAGGCAGAAGAAGGAAGTAGGGAAATAAGAATAAGTATAAATGTCCTATGGTTGGTACTAAGGAACAGAGTAAATCTTCATAAATGATGGAAATGTTTTGACCTATCATGTAATACTTCTTTCTCTCCCGTCATATATTGTTCTAGTGTATTTCATAGTAAATCACCAATATACTGTTATCTAGGAGCAAAGAATGAGTGGGGATACAGAAAACTCCTATGATGATCCTACTTTATGAGGTCTGGGAATTCAAGGAATCTAAGAAAACTAAGGGCAACTATGAAACCTGAAGGATCCAGCAAACAGCTATCTGACTAGGAGCACGGCTGGAGAATGGAGTTACATGGTATAGGATGCCTAATTCCTTTGATAGGAATACATTATCAGTTGATTCTTATTTCCAAAAGACTTTTGAATAATTTTTATAACTGACATTTTCATAGTAATTTAATGTTTACTAAGCATTTTGGAAACTTTTTAAATTCTTGTAACCAATGTTCTTGCCTCATGCTTAGATAAATGCAAAAACTTTCTCCCTATACTTCCTTTTGTCCTTCTACTCTAGCCAGACTGATTCCTGTTGATAATAGTTGTCTTTTGAAAAGCCTTTGACACTATCAATTGCCCTCTTCAGGATACCCTGTCCTCTAAAAGTTTTTCTGATATCCTTCCTTCTTTTTCTCTTTGTAATTTTCTGGTCATCTTACTAAATCTTCTTTGCTGGATTGGCATCCAGATCATACTAGACACTCTTGCGTATCCTACAAAACTCTGTCTGTCCTTGGCTCCCTTCTCTTTTCTCTTTGCACCATCTTACTGGTATTGTCAGTAATTCCCTCAAATTGGACAATCGTCTCTATGTAACTAATTCCCAGATTTACATATCTAGCTCAAATTTCTCTCCTGAACTCAAGGTCTATATTACCAACTGCCTCTTAAACATTTGAAATCAGATGTCCTTTAGCCATCTCATGCACAACCTGCCCAAAATGGAATTTAATAACTTTCCCTCCTTTTCCCTATTATTGTCGATGGCACCACTAACCTTCTGGTCACCCAGGTTCATAGCCTTCATGTCATCCTCTACTTTTTATTTATACTCATCTCACTTATCCAGTCTAGTGGATCTTCTTATTTTTTACCTTAATAACATCCTTCATATACATTTTTCCTTCTCTACCTACATAGACTCTACCTTGGTACAAGTCTTTATCACCTCTCATCCAGAATATCACAATAGTCTTTTAATTGCTTTCCCTGTTACTCCATCCCATTTTCTATTCAGTTGTCAAAGTGATCTTCTTAAAGTTCATCTTACCATGTCGCCCTCCCCATCCATGTCATCCCCTACTCAATAAATATGCTCCTTGCCTCTGATTCCTAGCTTCCCTCTATTCCTTCAATCCTCAGCTGCAGGAGGCACTTCCATATGAGGAAGAATATGAAAATTAGTTTATCCATCAGTGAGTATTTATTAAGCACCAAATACTTAAATTTATTAAAACATCAAATGTTAGGCAATGGGTATACAAAGACAAAATTCAAACAGCCAGTCTTCTCAAGGAGCTTATATTATATTAGAGAATACATACCAGAAACAAAGTAATCTTGGAAAAGAAGATCATATGAGCTATAGGGACCAGGAGGGGCTCAGGCAGAAGGTGATACTTACCTCTTAAAGAAAACCTAGGATTCTCAGAGGCTGAGGTGAGGAGGAGGTACATTCCACAAGTGGAAGACACAACTAGTGTCTCATTTTGACTGTGCAACTGGCTGTTAAGGAAATTCATAAGCATAGAGTATAGGCTATGCGAAGTCCAGTTTGACAATAAGCATGTGAAGGAGAATAATGTAAAATCAGTGAGGAAGATGTGTTGATTGGAAAAGATTTCATAAAGGAAACAGCATTTGGATTGGGCATTTGAAGGCTTTAGCAGGGGTGTCAAGAGGGAATTGGAATTTTGGGTAGGAGAGTTTTTCATTAAAGTTTAAATACAAGAAAATGCCAGACATTTGGAGAATAAAAAGATATCTAGTCTGACTAGACTATAAGAGAGAGGCAGCATATGAGGCCAGAAGTGAATATTGGGGTCATATTTTAGAGGGGATTGACATTTGGACATATTAGCTCTGTAGTTAGGGCTGGCTCCTAACAATTCAATCAATCTCATTTATTCACAGAATCCCAAAACTGGTGTGAGGGTGACCTCAAAGGACATCTCATTCAATGTATACTTGACCAAAAATCCTTCCTAGGACCACCCAAAAAAGTTCATCCAAAAGGTTCAGAGACCTTTTGTTGTTATTTAGTCATGTCCAGCTCTTTGGAATCTCATTTGGAGTATTCTTGGCAATGATATGTGGCAAAGAGTGGTTTGTCATTTCCTTTTCCAGCTCACTTTACACATGAGAACACTGAGACAAACAGAGCTAAGTGACTTGCCCAGGGTCACACAGCTAGTAAATGTCTGAGGCCTGTTTAAACTTAGCCCTCTTAACTCCAGGGCCAGAACACTATCCACTATACCAGGGGTCCTTGGCAACGTATGGCTCTCAAGCCATAGCTGGCTCTTTTGAGGGCCAGATATGGCTCTTTCTGCAGGAGCCATAAAGTCCATTTTTTTTCAGGCGCTGTTACAGGAGCTGCACTATGAGCACTGGACGGCTCTCACGAAATTACATTTTTAAAAATGTGGCGTTTATGGCTCTCACAGCCAAAAAGATTGCTGACCCCTGCGCTATACCATCTCTCTGCCTTTCAAAGCCCTTTGGTGAGGGAAAAATCAATGCGTCTGAACATAGTCTAATTCCCTTTGGACCATTATTTAGTTTTTTCTTTATATCAAGCTGCAACCAACCTCTTCAATTTCTACCCATGTGCTCCCACTTTCAAACTCCCCTCTCATAACTCCCAAAACAAATCCCTTTTCTAATCAGACTAACCACCCTGTCTCTTCACTACCAACTACATTCTTTGGTACCTTTGCTTATATGGTTTTCTCCCCTTCTTTCCATTTGTCTAAATCTAACATTCCTTCAAGACCCAGATGAAAAAAATCATTCCATAAAGTCTTCCCTTACGGATTCCGTTTCACCACATCCTTTTTGTTCTTTGAATTCACATATGTTACAGTCTGTTATCTTATAATCGCCCACTTGATTCTATGTCTTATATTATTTTTCAGTTGTTTCCTATATTGAACCTTTTACCCCTTAACTATATAAGTTACTTAATTCAGTGACTAATGCCTTCTCCCTCCTTTTGTGTTCTCTAGGGTGGTACATAGTAGATGTTTTTTAAAAGCTGGTTGAGGGGGAAGCTGGGTAGCTCAGTGAATTGAGAGCCAGGCTTAGAGATAGGAGGTCCTAGGTTCAAATCTGGCCTCAGGCACTTCCTAGCTGTGTGACCCTGGGCAAGTCACTTGACCCCCATTGCCTACCCTTAGCACTCTTCTGCCTTGGAGCCAATACGCAGTATTGACTCCAAGATGGAAGGTAAAGATTTAAAATAAAAATAAATAAATACATAAATAAATAAATAAATGAAAGCTGGTTGGTTATTTGAAATGTTATCTTATATGGTATTAAATAGAAGTCCTGGGTTTAATAAATCTGATATATAAAACCCATTTTAGAAAACAGATTTTTTTAAAACCAGATTTAAATCAACAGATCAGGCTCCATTTAGACAGTGAATCACTGTGTTTAGTAAGAAGTAGTAGTAAACAGTAACAATCATGGAAAGAATGAATCAGAAGCTCACCTGGGGGAAAGAGTTTTAGCTAAAAAAAAAAAAATGGGCCTCCTCGTTTCTAAGTTTTGCTTCTGTTCCAGAATCTTTCATAGCTAATGCCCTGAAGGGCACAGGCATGTTGGGGAACAGAGGAGGTGGGATTTTGAGATTGGCAGATTCAAAGCATTTTGTTTAAATGAGTCATTTTTAAAATACAGAGAACAATATCATGTGGAGGTAATGTTACTACTAGCTTTAGGCAGCCCCCTTTTGTTTAATCAAGAAAAAAATAAGGTACAAGCATCTTCGTGACTGAGGGCTAAATTTTAAGAAAATGAATCATGATGAAGTTAGGAAATCCACATGGATAGGCTCCCTTGATTCATATTACATATAAGAGAGTTGGATAATACTACCTGTTTGAAGATGACTGAACCAATTTACATTTCTTAAAAATCTGTCCAGGAAAGTTTGAATAGATGCCTTCTTTTTCTCTGCCATGCAAATGCATGTCTCTCTCCCACTGATGTCCTATGTTATAGCCTCATTGTGGCCTGGAGGTGACCCATTTTCAAAGACTATGCCAACAAGTCACAAGCTTTGACAGGTTCTACCAGGTTGGAAATGTTTAGAGTAGGGGCCAGAAGATATTGTCTGAGAACTAGGTAACTAAGTTGACAAAAGTTCATCACCAGGAGATTAGACAGCAGGTGATAAACTTCTTTGACCACATTACCTATTAAAGATTATTTAAGGCACAAAGGAGTTAATGTTGTACATGTCAGGGAAGCAGCCACACTGATGAAATTTTAAAATCTATTTTACATAAGAAGAAATTTCCCATTAGAAAGAAAAAACAAATCAAATCATTCTCTGCCCTTAAATTAGCATTCAGATTTGGGATCATCCTTTTCCAAAGCAGTCATTCCAACATCAAAATATCAGGCTACATAATATCATGGAATCATAGACGCAGGGCTAAAGGAACACTAGAAGCCATCTAGTCCAACTTATTCACTTTCCAGTTGAAGCCAAGGGAAGTTAAGTTGACTTTGTCCAAGGTCACACAAGAAATAATCATGAGAGGTGGGATTTGAACCCTGCTCCCCTGGTTGTGTGGTTTTAGAGGATGGGAAAATCTTTTGTCCCTTTCCCTTCCCTTCCTGTCACAACATGGTCTGGAGGGTAAAAAGTAATAGAAAGGCAACTTTAACCCTTGTATAAAAAAGGATCAGATTCTTGTTGGTGATAGAAGGTGATTATAAGCTTATTGTGTAAATATAGCCTTAGAATATTTCTTCTTTGATGTTACTTGGGAGCCACCTCATTCTCTATAATCCTGTAACCTTCATGCATCATTAATGGGGACCAACATCATGAGACAATATTGGTGAATCCATCGTTAAGTGTGCAAACAGCAAACACTTATTAGGCACTTATTGATACTATGTATAGCTCAGCTCAAGAAACAGAGTTCTGGCCTCTAACCCAAGGAAACATGGGTTCAGTTCTCACCTCCAACATAAAAGGTAATAGTGAATCAAGGAAGTTGTTTGTTTGTTTGTTTGTTTTAATAGGTGGGAGACATGGTCAGACTTGTGTTTTAGAAATCTTAATTTTGTTAATCAGCAGAAAGATTGGCTTGAAGTGAGGGGGAACTGAGAGTAAAGACATGTCATGGAGATATATTCCACACGACTTTGAAACAAGTTGGACATAAGAGACAAGGAAGAGAAAGAGTTGAACATGACTTTGAAATTACCAAACTGGGTTACCAGAAGTATGGTGGTCTTTCAGACATTAAAGGAAAGTCTGGAGAAAGAGTAGGTTTGTCTGAGGGAAGAATATTGATTTTCATTTTGAACATGTGGAGTTTCTCCTTGTTATACTTTACGTAAGTCTTCTTGCTACCATTTTCCACAAAGTTTCCCTTTCCTTCTTCACTGACTTCCCTTCATTTCACTGTCAGTTTACTCTAGCCTCAGGTAATCAAAAATCCTTGGAATTTTGCCTCATTCCTTACAAGGTAAAAGTCATGGAGGAAATGGAGAACCAGGAGTTAGAACTATATTATTTTCCTAATATAATTTTATTTCCTTACAAATTAATCAGTTACATGTAAAATTTTCTTACCATACATTTTCAAAAATTTTGAGTTCCAAATTCTCTCCTTCCCCCCATCTTCTCTTCTGTGAGAAGGCAGGCAATTTGATATAGATCATAAATGTGCAGTCTTGCAAAATATATTTTCATATTAGCCTTGTTGCAAAAGAAAACATAGACCAAAAAAGAAAAAGAAAGTTTAAAAATTATGCATCCATTTACATTCAGATTCCATCAGTTCTTTCTCTAGTTGATAGCATTTATCTGGTGGATAATACATTTCATCATAGTCTTTACAATTGTCTTTGATAATTATTACAGAGAATAGGTAAATCATTCACAGTTGATCATCCTTACAATGTTGCTATTACCGGGTACAGCAACCTCCTGGTTCTGCTCACTTCAGTTTGCAACAATTCATGTAAAAGTTTACCCATGTTTTCATGTTTTCCTGAAAGTATTCTGCTCATCATTTGTTATAGCATAATAGTTAGTATTCCATCACAATTATATACCACAACTTGTTCAGACATTTCGCTGTTGATGGGCATTCCCTCAATTTCCAATTCTTTGCCATCACAAAAAGAGCCACTATAAATATTGTGTATAAAGAAGCCTTTTTCCTTTTTCTTTGATCTCTTTGGCATAGACCTAGTCCTGTTATTGCTAGATCAAAGGGTATATATACAGTTTTATAGCCCTCTAGGCATAGTTCCAAATTGCTTTCCAGAATGGTTGAATCCACTCACAATTATAGCAATAGTGCGTTAATATCCCAGTTTTCCCACATCCCCTCCAATAGTTGTCATTTTTCTTTTCTATCATATTAGCCAATCTAACAGGTATGAGGTGGTATCTCAGAGTTTTGCTTTGCATTTCTTTAATCAACAGTGATTTAGAGCATTTTTATATGCCTTTGAAAAGCTTTGATTTCTTCATCTGAAAGCTACTGTTCATATCCTTTGGCCATTTATTAGGGAGTTAGAGTCTTAGAAATATGACCCTAGTTCTCTATATATGAGAAATCAAGCTTTGAAAAATTTGCTGGAAAAATTTCCCCCCCCCCCACTTTCCTGCTTTCTGTCTAATCTTAATCATTGTTTTGGTTTGGTCAAAACATTTTTAATTTAATGTAATCAAAATTATCCATTTTATATCACATAATCCTCTGTATCTGTTATTTGGTCATAAATTCTTCCCTTTTCCATAGATCTGTCAGAAAACTATTCCATGTTCTTCTAATTTGCTTATGATATCACCATGTATGTATGAATCATGTACCTATTTTGACCATATCTTGCCATATGGTATGACATGTTGGTCTATACCTAGTTTCTGCCAAATTGCTTTCCAGTCTTCTTAGCAATTTTTGTCAAATAGTGAATTCTTATCCCAACATCTTGGATCCTTGAGTTTATTTAGTTTATCACTAGATTACTACATTACTGTATATTTTGTGCATAATCTATGCTGCTGATGTACCACTCTATTTATTAGCCAGTACTAGATTGTTTTGATGATTATCACTTTGTGATACAGTTTGAGTTCTGATATTGCTAGGCTACCATCCTTTATATTTTCCCACATTAATTCCCTTGATATTCTTGACTTTTTGTTCATTCAGATGAATTTTTAAAAATTACTTTTTCTTGTTCTATAAAGTAATTTTTGGTAGTTTGATTGGTATAGCAGTGAATAAAATTAATTTAGGTAGAATTGTCATTTTATTATCTTGGTTCAGCCTACTCATGAGCAATAAATATTTCTCCAATTGTTTATATATAACTTTGTGTGGAAACTGTTTTATGATTAGATTCATATAGCTCCTGGTTTGTCTTAACAGGTAGACTTTCAAGTATTTTATACTGTCTATAATTATTTTAAATGGAATTTCTCTATCTCCTCCTTCTGGACTTTATTGGTAATATATAGAAATATCAGTGATTTATGTGGGTTTATTTTACATTCTGTAAGTTTGCTGCTATTGTTAATCATCCCAACTAGTATTTTAGTTTATTCTCTAGGATTCTCTGAGTATATGATTATAACATCTAGAAAGAGTGATAGTTTTGTTTCCTCATTGCATATTCTAATTCATTGAATTACTTCTTCTTCTCTTATTGTTATAGCTAACATTTCTGGTACAATATTGAATAATAGCGATGGGCATCTTTTGCTTCATCCTTGATTATATTGGGAAGGCTCCTAGGCTTTACATCCTTGAACTCAAAATTATTTTAGCCCACATAGCTAACTCTATCAGCCAATTCAGCTTCTTGAGAGGCAGCATAGAGCAGTAGAGAGTACTTTATACTTGAGGTCAGGGAGAATTAAGTTCATATCCAGTCTTAGATACTGATTAGTTTGGGTAACCCACTTTACCTTCTTTTGTTTCAACTATCTGATTTATAAGTGGAGGGATTAGATTCAATGATATCTGGGATCCCTTCTAACTCTAAATCTATTATCCTTGGCTACTATGTTATAGAAGTACATATTGTAACATGAAAGGCAACTAGGTGGCATAGTGGATAGAGCACTAAGCCAGGAGTCAAGAAAACATGACTTCAAAACCAGCTGCAGACACTTACTATCTGTGTAACCCTGAGCAAGTCATTTAATCCTATTTGCCTTAGTTTCCTCATCTGTAAAATTAGCTGGAGGAGGAAATAGCAAACTACTCCAGTGTTCCCTAGATGGGAAGGGTCATAAAGTCTGAAATGACTAAACAACAAATAATAAATTATAACAGATTACTAGTACTCAAATTAAAATAGGAATTTCATCAGCTTGGGATCCAGATATACATTTCTGGTCCACAGACTGTATGAACTGAAGATGGAGAAGGGAAAGAACAAGAATGAGAATGAGGGTTGCAGAGTTCATCTAGTTTGACAAGAATATAGAGTATGTAAAGGGGGATTACATAAAGTTGGAAATGTGGAGCAGAACTCAATTAAAGAAGCTCTTGAATTTCAATTAGGATCAGTTTGTAGGCAATATGGAACCACTAAAGGTTTTTGAGTGACATGATTAGAATAGTGCATTAAGAATTTTACTTGAACTATAAAGACTTATATGAACTGATGCAAAAAGAAGTGAGTAGAATCAAGAAAGCAATGTATATGATAATGGAAATATTATATGATGATCAACTATGAAGGGCTAAACTATTATCAGCAAAACAAGCTCCCAAGATGTCCACAAGGGACCCATGATGAAAAATGCTGTCCTCAGTCAAAGAAGGAACTGTTGGAATGTATGGGTAGATCAAAGCATACCATCTTCCACCTTATTTCTCACATGAGATAATTTGTTGTGTGTGTGATATGTCTTTTACCATAACAAAAGCAATATGGAAATATGTATTGCATGAAAACACTGATATAACTAATATTAGACTATTTACTACCTTGGGTGGGGGAGAAAAAGAGGGGAAAAATCTGAATTCTAAAATGTCAGAAAACAATTGTCAAAAATTGTTTCTATATGTAGCTGAAAAAATAAAGAAAAGAATTTTTTAAAAAAGAAAAGAAAATACAGAATTTTACTTGAACAGGAATGTTATAGATTAAATAGATGGAGAGAAGATGGGAAGGTCAGTTAGGAAGCAAAAAACTATGGCCAGAATTAGAATGGTTATAGGGCTAGTGGAAGAGAGGGTAGGTATTTTGGAAATGATGAGCTACAACAAATATCTGGCAATTGTATGGATTCAGAATATAAGGATGGATTTTAAGAATTTCAAAGCATTCAGAGATTGCAAGGGTGGATAAATAAGAGGATTGCGGTACAATTAACAGAAAGAGAAATGTGATAGCAAGGGGAAGATTTTATTGAGGGATGAGAAAGAGTAGAGGTTAGGAGTTTAGTTTTGGATATGTAAAGTTTGAAGGTCAAATGTGACATATAAATATTAATACATATATATTATATAGTTATTAGACTTTAAATCCTAATCCTGTACATACACAAATATATAGCTCATTTCAGATTTCTATACACACATGCACATAAACACATATACACATACCTACATGCATATGGGTTTACATGTGTGTGCATGTTTATATACATGTGTATGTATAGGCATGTGTGTGCGTGTGTATGTGTATGCATGTGGTGGCTAGTGGTCCAGTGGAGAGAGTAAGAGCCCTTGAGGCAGGAATATGTGAGTTCAAATGTGGCCTCAGACTTTTATTAACTGTGTGACCCTGGGAAAATCTCTTAACCGTCTTTGTCTCAGTTCCTCATTTGTAAAATGAGCTGGAGAAGGAAATAACAAATCACTCTAGTATTTTGCCAAAAATTAAAAATTAAAAAAAAAAACAGGATGTGGACACGACTGAAAGTGACTAAACTGAAATTGTTATGTGTATGTGTATATAATATATGTATGTGTGTAAATCTATATAAACTGATGATTTGAGATTATATTAAATCATTTATGAAAAAAATATTACAAGAAAAGAGGACTATGGGCCAAATCTTGGGAAGCATCCTCATTTAAGAGACAGGAGGGAGATGAAAAGGTTGCAAAAGAGAGGTAGAACAAGAAGATAGTAGTACCAAAGTACCAAAGGAAGAGAGAATATTAAGAAGTGGGGCATGTGGTCAATGGTGTGAAGAAAGGTCAAGAAAAATGGAAAAAAGCCACCTAATTTTGCTACTCAGAGGTCATTACTAATCTGGAAGAGGAAAGTTTCAGCAGAATAGTGGGGACAGAAGCTAGATTAGAAGTGGCTGAAGAATTAATGGGTGGTGACAGAACAGAAGCTTCAAGTATATACTACTCCTTTGAGATGTGGGGCAACAAAATAGAGAAGAGATAAGAGAAAACAGAGATTCCCCATTCCCAACACGGGTTGAGGGAGAAAGACCTAAACACATTGGGGAAGAAACACATAGAAATGAAAAGTTCAAAGTAATAAAGTCCCAGCGGATACAGGAAGCGGCGGGAAGAAGAGCAGAGGTAGAGGAATTGGTCTTGGCAAGGAGAATGACGACTCTGAGATCAGAGGAGCAGTGAAATAGGGCTGCTGATGAAGTCTGATAGCTTTACACCCCCAGTAAAAAAGTAGAAGAGATCATTTGTTAGGATAAGAGGAGAGGGGTTAATTAGGGTTTTAGCAGTAGGTTGAGAATAGCCATGGTGGAGATTCTGAGAAAGGGTTATTCAGAGGTGAATGAAAGAATCAGTGAGCAGAGGAGAAGCTCATCTGAACCTGAGACCAGTGGACTACAGTTGTTAAGTAGTTAGTTTTGAATCAGCAGAACAATTCAATGGGAATTATTAAAAGTGAAGACTACTGGCCCTGAAGATATAACCCAAAGTCCTTGATAGTGGGCCATGCATGTTATCTTTATGTTGAATGGAGAACATGGGGATGAAGTTGAAGTTTGGAATCGAGTCTCTGCTTTGGTGCTGACCAACTGGGACACCATAGTCAAGTCATTTTACTGTCTACACTTCCATTTCTTCATCTGCAGAATGAGGCTAGTTATACTTGTACTATTTTCCTGAAAGTGTCATTTTTTGAGGAAAGCCCTTTGTAAATCTTAGAGTGATTTACAAATTTATAAAAGTCTGGGTTTCCCACTGTGCAACCACAGCTGAATGAGGAGACAGCACTCCTAACACAGTAAGGCTATCTCACTAACTCAGTTGATTGCTAGTAGGGAAAAAGCAGACCAAAAAGAATCCATGTCCATTGCCCATGCTTTGCACTGCTGTTTCATGCAGATCTTCCTCTGGTTTGAGTATTTTGTTCTTGATTTCAAAACACAACTTCCTGCCCAGCCTTCTGGACATCTTGTCTTTGGAAGTGATTAATTTAACTTTAATTTGGTCTCCTATTTCCTTGTTCAGACCTCAATTTGAACTGCAACCTTCTTCTCCTTCCCCAGTCTTAAGTGTGACAGCTACTACAGTTGTTAATTACTGCTAATCACCTTGAAGTAGGTCCCCTTCCACCATTTGTCACCATTATCATTCCATCTGAAGGGTTTAGGGGTCCAGTAACCATTGTGATTATTATAACAATACAGCAAGCACAATAAAGATTAGGATTGTGTTTTATTCATCAAAACAGAACTTAATGTATGGAATATATGAATGAATTAATTATCCTATAGCAAATTTATATGTGATCATATCACTATCATGCTAACTGCCATTATAGACATTTTTGATCCCCAAGTTGGGTTTCTATAAAGCTAATTTCCTATCATAACTGCAATCTGTGTTCTCCTGAGGAAAAAGTATTCTAGGTTTAGGGGTTTTTAAACATTTTTTATGTCATGGACCTCTTTTAGTGAAGCCTATGCATTCCTTCTCAGAATAATTTTTAAATTAAAAAAATAATACATAAAGCCAGTTGTTTTTAAATATAATGATAAAAAACCATTTATGTCACAGACTAAGAACACCTAAGAAATAACATAAAAATGAGGTATGGAATTGGTAGGCACTGCCATCTATGTACTTTCATTCACAGGTACCCTCTTTAGCCAATCAGAGAACCAGGGAAAACTGGCTATCCTATCTCCAGTTCTCTCAAAGGTTCTGGGAAGAAGAGTTCTTCACAGGAAATAATTCAGTGTGCACACATGCAAAAGATGTCAATATTGTTGCTCCGAGGATATTTATTTTCATTTATTTAATTAAATACATTTACTAAATTAGAGCCTTGGAATTACAAAGGACAAAAAAGCTCACAAAAAATACACATATATGTTTAAAGACTTTATATTCTGTTGATGGAAATAAACAATGTAAAGTTTTAATTGATAATTTGAAAATGTTCTAAATTTCTGAGCAAACCAAACTTACTAGGAATTTTATATTGACTTTAGTGTTTTTTCATACTAAGGAGTCATTGGATTTGAAAAACTAATGATTTCACACCATCCCAATAACTTCAAAGAAAAGTGGCCACCATTGCCATAGTCCACTGGCAAGGATGTAAAGAAATACATGACTGTGCAAATGGCAAAGCTATATGTTGCTTTCCACAGAAGGTGAGTTCAGATCATAAGCCAGGGTCTTGTCCTTTTGCTCTTGGTCTTCTTGGTCTCTGGGTGATTTTTCTAGAGGAGAGCAATGAAGGCTGTAGTATAAGCTATTAACTCTCAACAGAAGTTCATCCAACACATTTTCAAATTCATCCAGATAGAAATTCTGAAGGGAGGAAAAGAATAGCTAATGTCTCAAAGAGTATATGTGCCTTTTCATCTTTTCTAAATGGGCTAAAATAACCTTTGTAATTCTGAAAGTGAAATGACAATCCTGTAAGTCACACTTTCAAACTTCATGTGAAAGTTGTATGGTTTTTTTAAATGACGGGTTACTCTTTAGGGACAGGATGTGGTAGAGGGTTAAAGCCTTCCTTTAACTGCTAAAAAAAAATAGCGGAGAGGTTTTTGTTTTGGGTCTTAAAACACTGAGCCAAAACCATTACTTTAAGAATAAGACCACCCAATCTGTGGTATAAGAACCCAATAGCTTACACTGTCCTCCACAATCTCAGTCACTGCTAACAATGGTCTTTGTATTCCCAGAGAGGAGAGCACCTTCTCCCAAGTATGGTCAGCAACCTCTTTGAATCTCACCAGTCGTTGACTTCTACAAGATCTCTTTGCATCTTGCCTAAAAGCAATGAGAACTCCCTTCAACTGGAAAAGATAAAAGATGATTACAGTATAAAATTAATCAAAGCAAGCTCTAGTGACACCATTCAATGAAAATTACTTTTCTAACCATAATCTTCTATATGCTTATGGCTTAAATCTGAATTTTATTAAACATGATTTAGTTATAGATGGCCAGACTTAGGACCAGCAAGACTACTTGTATGACCATAGGCAAGTCACTGTAAGCTCTGTGGTTATAAGTAACAGATGAGTTACTAATGGAGAGAATTTATACACCAGGATTTCCATGCAGTAAATGAAATCACAGGTCCAGGCTAAAAACAAAACAGAGCACAAAGGTGATTATAATTTTGGATTTTTTTTTGTTCATTTGTTTGTTTTCTCTTCCTTTAATAAGCTTGCAGATCTATATGAGACTTGATGGAATTTCCTGTATCTGAAATATAAATTTCCCTGCAAATTAGTTTAAAATAAAAATTGTATGGAACAAGTTAGCTTTTAAAACATGGACTATGTTTCTATTTGAATGGGCATTCATAATGGAGTACTCGATTATTTTGGCTACATAAGACTCATGGCATTTGATCTTAAAGCAAAAGAAAAGATCTCTATATTTTCAAAGCAACTTTTTTTTCCTCCCTTTAATTTGTTCTTTAGGAATTCTATTTATGGCTGTGGTCACTATTTATCATAGCTTAATAGTAGATCTGGAAGGTGCCTTAGAGACCATCTTACACAGCTTCCTTGTTTTTTTAACAAGTAATTGAGACCAACAGAAATCAAGTGACTTGGCTCAGATTAAATAGCTAGTTCCTTACAGGTTTGGGACTAAAACTCTACTCCTCTGAGAATTTCCACTATTGTCATCATGGAGAAAAAGTGTCTGTATTAAGTACTCCAGAATTCTGTTGCTACTGATAAGGCCTAAGTACATCAAATTGCATAATAATAATCCATAAATCAAATCCCATTGTAATATAAGCTTCTATATAACAACATGCCCAAATCTTAGTCAGCAATCCACTCATTTCAAATAATAGTCCACGTAACGAAATTCTAGTACATAAAGAGAACATACAGTGGATGGGAACTCATTACAAGAGAATTTGACCTGCGCAGTGTAGAAATACACAATGGGAACCAACAAGTATTTCACATAAAGTCGGTCCCTGGATAGTAATTTAAATCTTTTTTTTTTTTTAATAGTCAAGGCTAAGCTATGGATCACATTACAGTACTTACTATTCCAGACCACAAAATGATCACTGCTATGAAAAGGGTCCCATAATAATAAACTGTGGTATACTGATTAGACTTGAAAAGACTAAAGAATGTTCCCTTCTCATTGGTTCCCAGAAAACACAACAACAGCATTTGGAAGGAGTCTGCAAAGCTTCTAAATGGAAAAGCATGAGTTGAGAACAGAAATCGCCCAAGGTATGAGTAGACCACTGTAAACAGGACACCAGCCAGCTGCAAGAAAATAAAGAATCTTTAGCAGAAAACAGACTTTACAAAGAAGTACACCATAGTAATAACAGCAGATATGTTTGGGTATATCAATACTCATTTTTTTTTAATATGAGGGAGAGGAAGAATAAATGTTAAAGAAGGAAAATACCTTGAAAGGAGACTAAACTCCCCTAAGGGATATACATGTTGATGATTCTAAAGCCGAATTTAATTCAGATTAGGTTTAGTTATGGTGTTTGGAACAGAGAGATTTCTTGGGCTGGCATTAAAGAGGCCAGATCAAAGGTTCAGTATATTTGCTTATTCAACCCACTCTAGCAAGCATTTAAACCAAAGAGTATTTTCTGAACGCCTTTAGGGTAGATGGGACTATCTGGGCAACCATCTCAAGGAACATTTCTTGAAGTACTTACTGGACTGAACACAGCACTTGGCCCCTGAATGACTTAGAGGCCTGATCTCATTTGTTCTATAATTGCATGCTGTGTCTTATGAGGATATTCTTTGGTTATTACTCCCATTTTTTCTTTCCCTAACTACCAATCTTTATTTTTTCTCATTAAATAAAACCAGTAATTTTATAGTTATATGCACATATATAATTATAGTAATATCTATATAAAGTCATGTTTGATATTATTATGTGATATACACATATACACACAGAGGCAGTATGGCATAATGAATAGAAAGTTAGCCTCAAAATCAGAAAGACCTAATGAATAGAAAGTTAGCCTCAAAATCAGAAAGACCTAAGTTCAAGTCCCATCTTTGACACATACTGGTCATGTGACCCTAGATAAGTTAGTTAAATTTTCAGGAGCCCCTCAGCAACTCTCTAAACTATAAATTGCTAAGCAAATGCTTGTTTTGCATTGGTGGAAAAAGTGCCTCAAAGTGAATTTCTGGCATCGATGAAATGTAATGTATGTGTGGAGAATAAATAATAATAATCAACAGCATTTATATAGTGCTAAGGTTTATAAGACCCTTTAAAAATATTACCTTTCCACAACCCTGAGAAGTAGGTGTTATTATTAGCCCTATTTTACAGATGAACAAATAGGTTAAGTGAGATGCTGAGTTTCAAACAACCTGGTAAAAATTTGGTCAGATTTGAATTAAGACCTTCCTAACTCCAGAACTTTATTCAATGTACCATTTAACAGGTCTGTGTCTGTCTCTTTCTCTAATTCTCTTAAGTCCTTAATATCCCATCACAGTTTGGTGATGACCCAAGATAGTCAATGGCACCAAATTCAAATAGGTCCTAAAGAGCTAGAAGGGCTTTGATTACTGTCTGGGTGAGAGGTTGATCATCTGACTGTTCTTATAGGAGAAACTCATCACCAAGTTAAGAGCATTCAAATTTTCTTGAGAGCAGGGACTGCTTTATTTTCTGTCTTCAGTATCCCCAATAATTTGTACTCTGCCTGGCATATATTAGGCACCCAATAAATAATTGCTGATTGATTAGTTATTGCAGAGTGGTATTTTTTTTTTAATTGAAAGCAATTCTAAAAGACCATCTCCAAAGTCAGAGAGGGGTTATACAGTGGGCATCAGTGGAGGAAGGAAACACAATGAAATCACAAATCCTTGAAATCTACATGGCGATATTATGTATTTACATATATAAACATACTCCACTTATGACAGAGTTTACTAAAGACTGATGGTCTGGTGATGAGTGGCAGAGGAATATTTACCCAGACATGACTAGGCTTGAGTTAAGTGACAAAGTCTAAGGAGTACTAAGTAACAGGAGAGGGAAATCCTTTCATTGTATGTGTGAAATGATACACAGCTATTAAAATGTGCTTTCAGAAACAACAGCCAAAATGAGTGTGGACCGAAAAGGGAGTGGGCAAGTAATGGAGTAGGAATAAGAAATGATCTATGGACAGCCCAAGTTTTGAACTAGCATCCATAAAAATATCAAAAGATCTAGATGAAGACTCCAGTGCATTGGTTGGAAGATCTATTGAGAATGTGTGGAAGAGCTTATATACCAGAATCACTCAAGATGAGAAGGGATGAATAAAAAGGCAATGTGTGCCATTGGATCCTCTAAAAACATCATCATCCTAGAAAATCACCCACAGCTTTATTTGTTACATCTCAAGTACCCTAACCCCTATGGCCTCTCTTTTGAGTGGATGGTTTCCACCATAATCCCCATTTTAAAGAGGATGCCCAGGCCAGTCATATCTTTATACCTTTCTGGGCTGCTCTCCCGACTCCCTGGACTTTCTTTACCATACTCCCTTGCCAGCTACCTTTATCTCTTGTCTTTTCAACTTCAAATTAGGTGTTGTCTTCTCCTATATGAATATAAGCTCCTTGTCTTTCTGCTAGTATTTGTGTTCCCAACCCTTACCACCAACTTTGGTACAGTCAGCACTTAATAAATGCTTGTTGTTGACCTGATTTGGAAGCTCTGTTTACATTATTAAGATCATGACACCATTGAAGCAGCAGAGATATATGCTTGAAAAAAATTCATTTCCTTTCATTTATTGTATTTTGTTTAAAGGGAAAACTTGTATGACTATAGCTATATTTGTTACCATCGGCAGTTATAATCCCACCTACACTTTATACATGCCTATACTTGGAAGAATGTACAATAAATAGTACAAAATATAGGCATTGTTCCTTATTTTTTAAAATTTGTATAGAACTAGGGGCAGCCCGGTGGCATCATGGATGGAGCTCTGGCTTTAAATTAGGAAGAACTGAGTTAAAATATGGCCTCAGATATTTCCTAACTATGTGACCCTGGGAAATCACTTCACTCTATTTACCTAGCCCTTGGCCTTCTGTCTTAGAGTTGTTGCTAAGACAGAAGGTAAGGGTAAAAGGGAGAGGAAGGAAGGAAGGAAGGAAGGAAGGAAGGAAGGAAGGAAGGAAGGAGAAATTAAAAGTAAGAGAGGGAGGGAATATATGCCAGTGCTCTCTAGGTGAGTTTAGTCAGAAAGGACATGAAGACAACTAATAGTAAAAGAACTTTTAAATGATGTAAATAATTGGCCTAATGTGAATAGTGAAGCAAATACTGAGAGCTGGATAAATGGTGTGGAATAATTCTGACAGAATAAGAAATCCATTATATCAGAAATGCAGCCCAAATGTGTAGATTAAATAAATGAACATATCATGTCATATTTATGCTTCTTATTAGTCATATTTTTGCTCTATAATTGGTTAGTCTCATTACTGAAATACTATAATTAATTGCTTCTGTGTGATAACTTGTTTTTTGTTTATAGACTACAAGAAACCTGAGCCCTAATTTGTGTCATCTTGGGTTCAGTTTCTCTGTATCTGATGTTGCCAGATCATAAGGCCTTTATCACAAAATAACCAGCACCATCTTGTACATGATAGTAGCGAGCTGAGGCATGAGGCAAAGCTCATCATTAGGATTTGCATAATCTAACTAGATATAACCTTAAGCCTCTCAAACACTATAAATAAAGTAATGGCATTTTACATCATATCGCTGCAGGCTATAATACTTGTACTTTGTTATTGTAGTGGGTAATTGGATGAATCTGGGATTTTAGTGGTATGGGTGACTACCTTCACTGATGTAGATCATGGCTCCTTTGTGACTTCTCATTCTATATGATTCTTGACTATTTTGTTTCCATAAATCTCCAAGAGAGGATTTGATCCCTGGTGCTAAATTTTGGCCATCTGCTGATTTTTAAAATAGTATCTTGTAATACTCACCCTGTCCATATGCTGTTGCTCTTTCTCACTACGGGACTGGCCCACTTTTATCTTCCCGGGCATTTTCAAGGATATCTTTTATAGTATTCTAAATTTAAAGGGTACCTTTCATCCAATGATACCCCATAGCATTTTATCCACTTAGCTGATCTCACACTACTTGGGGAGAGTATAAAAGCATATGGTCTGGATGTTGAAAGAACTGACCTAAAACTGAACTGTGAAGGATGACAGGCCAGAGTTGTGAATGACTTTCCCAGGAGACCATCAGCTTTTTTTCACTTGCTACAAATAATTTTTCTAAAGATTTTAAATTATAGACATGCTAACAGTTTCACATCCTACTAGGAAGGGAACTAACTGAAGAAGAATATGTTTTACCAGTGGAAGAATAATGTTAGAGAAGGAGAGTCGCATCACGGTCAAGCTGGGAGCCATTGCCTTGTAAATGCCAAGGAGATGAAGGCATTTTATTAACAAGAGGAATAAAAGGCTTCCTTGAAGATATCGGTTCCTCTGAAACAGAAGAATATAGCATCTTATGGTGTCATATCAACTAAATGCAAGTATACAGATGAATATATTTACATTGTACTGCATTCTTTAAAAAAGCTAGAGGCTGTGTACAACATGGAACTAGTTTTAATTGGATGTTTAATTAATTCATCTCTTAAATACCCCCAAGTAAAATGACTATTGGACATTTACTGATAAAGATCAAACAAAAACAACTATCTCCCAAATCTATAAGTTAGTCCCTTTAAAATCTAAATGACAAAAAGTACCAGACTTGTGAGTGTGTATGTGTGTGTGTATGTGCATGCTTGTATACATGTGTTGCAAATTAAATTTACTACGCCAACAATATCCAGATAGGGATTCAAAATTTGTCTCTTTAAGATTTTTCGTGGTTGTATTAATATATTATCTTATCCTTCACTATAAAGTGACACATATCAACCATATAACTCTTTTGGTTAGTGGCTAACTGCTGCTTCAGAATCATTTAACTATAAGGAACATTTCCTTAAACTTGATTTACCACCACTCCCAATCCTATCCCCAGTCTTCCAAATAATTCTTCCAAATAATTTTTTTTTAAATATCACATGCATTGGAGTTAATAGTCCATAGAAAAGTGGACACTTTTGGGGGAACACATTTAATTCCCAAATTTTTACTATTGCTTTTCCTTTTATTTTTCTAATAGAATATCTTATTTTTTCCTTTTTTATATCTTATACTTAAAGTACATATTTTTTTTTTATCCTGGGACTCCATTCTAGGAGCATAGGGCCACAACCAGTAGGCAATGGGTCGCTCAGGGTCACATATAATCAATATTAATTTTTTTACTTTACAGTAATTTTCCCAATAGAATATTTTATTTTTTCTTTTTTATATCTTACACTTAAAATACATATAATCAATATTAATATTTTATTTTACAGTAATATAAGTTTAAAATATATCTGTTCCAATATTAGTTCATACCCAAAAGCTTTAGACTATGGAAACCTGCCATTCATTAATAAATGTTATAAGACTATGAATAATGATTCTGTCTGATTCCAGAAGAAGGGAACAACAGAGCCACCATACAGTGCAAGAAGCACAAGGTCATGGAGACCAACCAGTCCCATTGGGATTGATGAAAAACTGCACAGTGCCATGGAGCATAAGGTCAAAAAAGACCATACCAATCCAATTAGGATTATTGAACTTCTATGCCAATACTAAAGGACTTGAACCTAGTGTGAGACTCGAAGTTGCAACACTTGGCATAAGTTAAGACGTGGAATGCTTCATACCACACTGCCAGTCAAGTACTGAAGATTGACCATCATTTTAGCTCCCCTATCCTTGAGAATGAAGTGAAATCAGACCAAGGAATTACACTTCCATTTTACATGAAAATCTAATCCTTTTTTCTCTTTTATGGTATGGCAACTTCCTGTAGTCTTGGCTGCCAATGGGTAAGTACAATATTGCTACATTTTGTCCTTCAGATTTATGGGACAGAATTTACTTTAATTGGGCCCTAATTTAAGGACCTGTTATGAATTTACTATTGTTTACTTAAAAAATTTTATATACATGGATTTTTTATATTTTGATTCTTATTTTGAATTTTTTATTTCTCCCAAAGTTTAATTTTTCTTCTGTTTTTCTTTTTATGTTTTTGGTTTTTCTTTTGATAACTGACTCATATACACCATAACTCAATGATGTATTCTGAGCTGACCTGGGTGTTGGTCAACACTCTCTTCACAAGGAATTGTGTTTTTATAAAAATTCAAGTTTTAAAATTTTGTTTGAGAAATTTTTCAGGAAAAGAAGCCTGCTAACTCCTTGAATCCAGAAAAAAAAATGGACTATTTGGAGAAAGATGCCTGCAGAAACCTACACTGAATCAACATGATCCAGAAAAGATGCCTGCAGAAACTTATACTAAATCAAGACAATCCAGAATGAACTTTGGGGTGCAATTGATTGAACTTAAGGGATTGAACACAATTATTTTGAATTGTAAACTCTTATGCCAAAGGGGATTGCCCCCAATTGGCTTTTTGTCAATGCGTCTAGCAAAACATTGGTTTTGCGCTCTCTCTCTCTCTCTCTCTCTTTTTCTTTCTCTCTCTCTCTCTCTCTCTCTCTCTCTCTCTCTCTCTCTCTCTCTCTCCTATTTCCCTCTTATCTCTAACTATTGTAGTTAGAAGATTTTAGGGGTACAAGATGATTACGTCAAATGATCAGTTGGAGAGATGAGTCTCCCAAATGATCACAGAGGGGATTGTGATAACAAGATTAAATCTACCTTGCCCATTCTCAAATCTAATCACCAAAAGTAAACAACTCCACTTAACTCACAAGTTGGGAGGTCTGTGACCCATGTGTACTAGAGTGAGTGATGAATCAGAATTTACTGACTGCCTCCTGTGCAGTCCTAAGAAAAGTGTCTGATTGGACAGGTAAACTAGGAGGAAGGCATGGGAAGTGAAGCAAAACAAGCCTCTTTATAAGAAGGTTCAGTGAGCTCTGCTTCAACTCTTCTTGTTCATGTCTTGGACCTGAAGGAGCTCTGCTTGTTTGTGACTTCGACCTGGAGGAGCACTGGACCTGGGACCCTGAGACCTTGTTGAGACTTTTCTTAAATCTTTCCCTTAGAACTACATGTGGTGAGTGAAGAAGGCTGACTACCTTAGCCTCCCGGAAAGGTCCTTGATTGGGAGAAGCCCTCATGACTAAGCCCCTTGTTAACTGACTTTTAGGCCCTCTGGCTGGGCATCTGGAGCCCTGTTGGGGTAAAGCCCAGACTTGAATACAAATCTAGTTAAGTTAGATCTCTTACTCTACCCTCTTCTCATCTCTCTACTTCCACTCTCTCCTCTATTTTGTAAATAAATTACTAAAATCATTTTAGGAATTGGTATTTATTCAGTTCCTTGGTGACCACACCTTTAAATATTAATACCCAACTAAAACCCCTTTTTACCCCTTATATTATAGACAGTTTGCAATTTCATTAGGAGAAAAAGTTTCCACAATTGGAACTACCAGTAAGGCAGATTCTTGAGTTATTGTCATATTGATAAAGAATAGAACCTCTTTCCCTTCCAGCTTCTCATTCTACTATCTTGACTGGAAATTCCAAGTGCATATCTTTTTTGTGTATCTTTTTATGCTTCTTCTCAATCATTCCTCTTATACAGTTATACCTTCTACATTGATGGGGTTAGGGACATGGTGCCCCTATGATCTGGTGGAAAATGATTTTTCCTTCTTCCAATTGGACACAGAACTCTTTTCTAAGTATGAAAAAGTACACAAGTTCATGTATCTTATGCAACTATCATTTTCTATTTTATACTTAAATACTTTAATGGATTATTAGACCGATGTCAGTATTCCATTCAATGGTATAGATTTTAATCCATTCATACCTTCTTATCATTTAAGACTTGAGTTCAAGTCCTTCCATAAATCTTCCCACAGGGGTCTCATTTAATATGCTGAGGGAATTTCTAACAGTCTCTTGACATTGAATGCTGAACAGTGAAACACAGTGTTCATTCCTAAGTTTTAATCAATGATCAGCCCATATCATTTTCTGGCTATATATCTCTTTGATGATATCTTTATTGACACTTCTGCATAATTCTTTGCTTGCAATATGTTGCATCCATCATGCATCTCTCTCAATCCCCCTAAGAGAAATGACTCTAATAGTGGCATGAGAGATTGTCATTGAGTAAAAGTAAAATCAGAAAAGAAGGTGAGTTGGTCATATATATTGATAGAGAATAATAGGATAGCCTGAATGTCATGCTGGTACTAATAAAGTATAAAAAAAAAGGAAGAAGTTGTTGAAAGAAGCTTTGCAGTATGTTAGATTAATCTTCCAAGAATTTTTTGGAGAAGAGGCATAAGAATAGCCTAGGAGCAGGCATGGATGGCTTGCAATCTTTATTAGGGGAAAGAATATCCACATTATTGAGTTTAGACCAACTTAAGTATTGAGTTTGAAATTATTTCTGCTTGTGAGGTGTCTCCAACTCATCAGTACCATCAAATCATCTCCTATAGAGTCTAACACAGCTCATAGTAGAGAATCAAGGGTTTAGAGCTAGAAATTATATTAAAGGCTATCAAATCTCACCCCTTTACTTGATTGGAAAGACTTGGAAAGTTTATTCTCTGAATAAAGTTATGCATGAGAGATGTTTCATATATAATTGATGAATTATTTACCATTTTTACCTCTTTGAATTAAGTATCCAACCAATTTTATTACCCATAATATGTGTATGTATGTTTGAGTTTTTGGTATATGGACATCTGCCCTCATAAATATGTCATATTTAATTATATAAACAGTAAGTTTAAAAAATGTATATTTTGACCAAGAAAGACTGGCCATTTTCAACAATGTATGTTTCTACTGGGTAGTCAATTAGAGAAACATAAATAGAGAACTGGGTGAAGCATTGCTCCCAGTAGAACAGGGGTTTTGAGGTAGTTTGGGGCATTTTGGAGACTGTCTGGTCTCTCCAGGATATTTTGTCTATATCCCTGAATGTCTTAAAGTAGGAACGGAAAGGACTATCCCATGTTGTAAAAGGAAATAAAGTTGGGAAGGTTGGGGAAAACCTTAGAAAGAGTGAGGGAGAGGTCAGAAGTACTTTAGAGGTCAGGTTTATTATGTAGATTATACTTGGAACAATGTAAAGAGAATTTAGAAAATAATATTTTATATTTGCAAATAAATTTTTAAATGTCTGACACTGCTAAGTAATTATGATGAGTTAAAAATTCCCCAGAGGTTCAGTCTGCTTTTATTTTTTAAACCCTTACCTTCTGTCTTAGAATCAATACTGTGTATTGGTTCCAAGGCAGGAGAATGGTAAGGGCTAGGCAATGAGAGTTAAGTGACTTGCCCAGGGTCACACAGCTAGGAAGTGTCTGAGGCCAGATTTGAACTTAGGCCCTCCCATATCTAGGTCTGGCTCTCAATCCACTGAGCCACCCAGCTGCCCCTTTCAGTCTGCTTTTTTAATATGCCTTATAATATATATTCAGTTTTGTCAGTGTCATAAAACAATCAATAATGTTTTAGTTAAATGTGATTTTATACCTGATGCCAAGATAAAATAGGATCGAAGTCCACAAATACTTGGAAAAATCCCCTATGAAACTGGTCAATCACATCCACCACAAGGATAAAATGAAAAATGGAGTGTGCAAAATAAGAAAGACTCATTCCAATTATGGACATCTAGAAAATTAAACAGAAAAAATTTTATGAGTTCTCCATTTTAATAAATTCAATTCCACCCTGCCGGTTTATGTAGCTTAACAATCTTAACTGATTGTTATATTTTAGCCCCACAATATTATATTGGGAGAAGAAAAACAATATTCAACAAGTGCAAGAGATGGTAAAAGTTGCTATAAAATATGCTTTTTAATTAAATCTGCTCTTCCTATATAGAACAGAATTTTTAATATTTTACAGAATGGTAAGAAAAAGCTATATTTATTAACTATGTGACCCTGAGCAAGTTATTAAATCTCCATATGCCCTAGTCATGTACAAAATGGGATAATAATAATGACACTATCTCTCGGGGTTGTCGTGAGGATAAAATGAGATATTTGAAGGTACTTTGTAAATAAGTGCCAGCTATTGTTGTTGTTACCTCTAGCCAGTTCCTTGAGTCTTGCCAGTAACTAAGGATCCCTTTTTGAATCATAATGAATATTTGAAAGCAGAGGTGAATGAGGCTCAATACCAGGAAAACCAACTATTTTAAAAACAAACAAAAGAAACAAAATATTTTTAAGAGTTACAGGTTGATTGAATTTTTGACAAACTGTTCTACCACCCATATTCTGACTTTGATACTTTGAGAGTTCTGAGCTTATACTTCTTACTTATGAATGAGAAGCAAAATGGTGTAATCCAGAGGAGGTTGGCTTCAAAGCCAGGAAGACTTGAGCTCAAAACCAGACTCTTGACTAATATTGGCTGTGTGACCCTGGGCAAGAGGTTAACTCCTCAGTGCTTCAGACAACTTTCTAAGACTATAAACTGTAGAAAGGGTGCCTATTTGCATTGTTAGATGGAGTTCCTTTGCAGGGAGTTCCAAAACTGTAATCCATTCTCTATCCTTTCTTATTTATTCGTCAATATTTCAAGGCTCCATCAGTGAGTCCATCAGGCTGGGTAACTCCAACATAGCTTGAAATCCCCTAGGTGGCTTAGTAAGTGACTCTCCAGCCCAAAAGCTCCCTTCTCTCAATGGTGAGCTCCATTCTTAGTCTTTATTTTCCAAAGGGGTCTGTCCAGGCTTGCCAATTTATATTTATATCCTGGCTCTGCTTCTTATTTTCTGAATTTCACCACCAAGCCCTCAACTGGCCACCTTCTACCCTTTATCTCTTTTTAGTTCCCTTTTGTGCATTGCTTTCCATCAGAAGAATGTAAGTTTGCTGGAGGTAGGGACTGTCTTTGTTTTTCCTTATGTTTTTATCTCCAGCACTTAGCCCAATCTTGGCCCCAGTTTAACCCTTGATAAATTCTTGTATCTATGGCCAACAAACTTGCTACTGACACCAATATGTACTTTAAAGGGATACTTCATTAGCAGTGGTAGGCATCTCTGACATTAGCTAGGCTGGTCCTCAGCCCACAAATATAGAGTTAAAGCTAATTCTGAAGAGTTTGGTAAGATCTGTCAGAGCATGTGTCTCAAAGGCAGAGCCTTCAAGGACTAGATTCTTTTCCATGATATGATGAAGCAACATAAAATGAGTTTAACGGAGGGTGATATATAATTCTTGAATTATATAGCTTTTTACAGGTATGTTTGTATAAGACCTTAAGGCTAGGGAGAATATTAGAGCTTAACACAGAAACCCTTTTTCTCTTTCCTTATATTATTTTTTGGTATTTTTCATTTCACTCTTCCTTTATAGTCTCCACACTGGAATGGTGGAGAAAAGGCCAACCTTGAAGTCATAATGACCTAGTTTGGGGTCCCTCCTCTAATATATACTAGCTTAGTGACCCCAGGTCTTCAGTGCCTTCATCAAATCTCTAAGACTATTTAAGATGAACTTTCTGTATCAGGAGTTCCTTATACCAATTGCATCAAAAGTCTTAACCAAAAGAAAACAAATAGACATTATTTTTTATATTACTTTGTGGAAATACAATTGAAAATACAAGCTCCATGAGGGCTTAATCTCTGAATCTTTCCCTCTCCTTCTCCTTTATCTAGTATTTTTGTCCCTCCTCAGCACAGTGTCTTTTTGCATAAATGTTTAAGGAATGAATGAATGAAAACAGATTCTTATTTTTGGATGTACAATGATTTCTACAAACAAAATGATTATTCTACCAGAAGACAAGAATCACATCACCAGCTTGACAAGTATATATTTCTAGAGGTGGAAAAAAGGCAAATTTATATGCTTTACAAATTATATGATTCTCTCCCCCATCCCATTGACCTGCCATTTGAAATGGGTGTCCCTATGTGTAATTATAAAGCAAATAAGATTTGACTTATAAAATTTAAAAGTGGCTCCATAATTGTCTTGCCCATATCAGAAGGATCTTACCAGATCAAAATTTTCCTCCACAGCATCTCTTGTGTGTTCTTCTGTGTTCCCACTTGCTATGACCATACCTGCCTAGCCCATACCTCCTAGCAGATATTTCCATTTCCACTGTCTTCTCTCTCCAATCCATTCACCAGACTGCTACCAGAATTAATGTTTTGTATACATAGAAGCAGTCATATTGCAACTTTGCTCAGAAAACATAGTTTCCCTTTACTTTATATTATGGCATCCCCAAAAAGTTCATGTAAGCTATGACTGTATGAAGAGAAATTTGGCTTCCAGGAGTAAGGTGGCAATAAATAGCCCAGTCAGCCTCTGCCCAAACTGCATCTGGATTGCTATGGTCTATTCTGGGCCCCACATTTTTGGAAGAACCTTGACAAAAGGAAGAATGTGTAGCAAAAAGCACATGGTGAAGGCCATTCAGAGAATGATATGATGATAAATTGAAAGAACTGGACATGTTTAATCTAGAGAATAAAAATCTATGAGGAATATACTATATCTTTTCTAGTACTTGAAAGGTTGTCATGTGTAAGAGGAATTGGACTTGTTCTGTTTGAAACCAGAACCGTTTCTTTGAAATGAAAGCTAACCAAAAGAGGAATGGGCTGGATCAGGAGGCAGTTGCTTTTTTCATCCTAGAATCCTTCATGTAAAGAATAGATACTCACTTGTTTTGAGATGGGGATGTTTGTTTGTTTTTTTTAAAGATATGTACATTTATTAAAATGGATGGTTTTAAGGCTTAAGAGTCATCCTGAGGAAAATAAAAACGATTGACAAACAGAACTGGGGGAAAAAGGTAGAAGTGGCAAAGAAGAAACTTTAGGCTTATTGCAAGGGCTACTTCTTTGAAATGAAAGCTAACCAAAAGAGGAATGGATTGGATCAGGAGACAGTTGCTTTTTTCCATCCTGGAATCCTTTATGTAAAGAATAGATGTTCACTTGTTTTGAGATGGGGATGTTTAACCAATCATGATCTGGAATAGGGATCAATTCTGAAATTCTGTGATTCTATGACATAAAATTCAAAAACCTCTACCTTGTATTCTAAGCCCTTTACAACATTGTTGTTCAGTACCTGTTTGTACAAAAAATATTTATAGCTCTTCTTGTGGTGGCAAAGAATTGGAAACTAAAGGGATGTCCCTCAGTTGGGGAATGGCTGAACAAATTGTGGTATATGGTAGTGATGGAATATTATTGTGCTATAAGGAATGATGAGCAAAATGATTTCAGAAAGAACTAGAAAGATCTGCAGGAACTGATGCAAAGTAAAATAAGCAGAATCAGGAGAATATTGTACACTGTAACTGAAATATTGTGGAACAATCAAGACTTTGCTACTAACAGCAATATAATGATCCAAGGCAATTCTGAGGATTTATGAAAAAGAATGCTATCCATCTCCAGAGAAAGAAATGTTGGAGTAGAAATGCAGATGAAAACATATGATTTATCACTTATTTATTTGGGTATAGATTTGGGATTTTGGTTTTATAAGATTATTCACTTATAAAAATGAATAATAATGGAAACATGTTCTGCATGATAATACATATATATAACCCAGACTGAATCGCTTGTCAGCTAAGGCAGAAGGAAGAAGGAAAGAAGACAACACGAATCATATAACTTCAGAAACCTTGTGGGAAATTTCATTAAAATTAAAATTTTTTTAAAAACTGTTTTTCAGTCATTTCAATCCTGTCTGACTCTTCATGACCCTATTTAGGGTTTTCTTGGCAATGATACTAGAATGGCAAGCCATTTCCTCCTTGAGTTCTTTTGACAGATGAGGAAACTGAGGCAAACAGGGTTAAACAATTTGCCCAAGGTCACTCAGCTAGTGTCTGAGGTCAGATTTGAACCCAGGAAGGTGATTCTTCCTGACTTTAGGCCTGGCATTCTAACCAGAATACTACCTAGCTTCCCCAAGATATGGTAACATCTTATTTATCCCTCTTCATACTCTATTATTCCATTCCATTCAGATTATGTCATCACTAAAACTGAAGGCTGCTGGAGCCAGCTGGAATAGGCATCTGAGAACTGATTTTCAGTGTGAGCATTCACACCTCAGAAATTTGCAGACTCAACTCAAATCTTGATTTATTGTTTTGTTGATCATCTAAACTTAAAGAAGTGATGGATAAAATGTTAATAATACAAATTAAGTTTGAAAGTATGCTATACATACGTTTGTTGAGAGATTGTTATTAAATATTTACCAGCACACCCTTGGGACCAACCTCTGCCCTCTAAATGCACACAATACTGTCCTGTCTCTGAAATTTGACACCTGCTATTGTATAGTCTCCAACCACTTAATTTATTTAAATCTTACCTATTTTATACTGTCAATTCAACTGTTAGCTTCTCTATGAAGTATTAGTGATATTCCTAGTTAGTGACATTAAGAACTCAGAAAACAATTTCTTTTGCAGTTTTCTAATGTACTTATAATATTGTATGCCAAAGTTATGAATTTATATTTCATTCTAATATTAGACTTAAAGCTTCACAAAGTTGTGACTTTTTTCTCTATAGCCTGTCTCAGTTATCCCACCAACTCTTCTGGATTAAATTATCGTCTAAATGTAGATGACTTCCAGAAATGTGAATGTATTTATTTTCTTTATCTTGTATTTGTTTATTTTTGATCATGCTGGATCCTCCTAATAGAATGTAAGCTCCTGGAGGGATTATTTCATTTTTCAGTTAGGTTTAATCAATATCCAACACAGTATTTAGGAGCACTTAGTAAATGTGAATTTGTTAATACACATTATACTTATACTTAATAAATGTAATACACTTAATAAAAACAGCATGTAGAGGACAGTTAATAAATGTACATTTACCTAGAATTTGTACCTTTTTCAGCAAATCTTAGAATAGTACTTTGCAATGGGAAACGTGCAGTAAGTTTTTGTTCTATGGATATATCCATTGTTGGATGTCTATTCTCAGAGTACACTCTCTTCCTTTTATTGTTTAGGTGGTCTTCTCTACGAGCAAACCTGCATATTTACAGGGTTTATTTGTGCCAATTTGATTTTTTAGAAAATGATTTTATTAAGCTCCTACAGAGAACATTGCACCAGGCACTGTGGGAGGTACAAAGTTTAGAGCAACAGTTCTCAAACTTCTGGGTCTCAGGACCCCATGTCACTTAAAAATGACTGATCTCCATAAAAATCTTTATGTTTATGTGAATTATATCTGCCAATATTAGAACTTTAGAACAATATAAATATTATTAGAAATTTATTATTAGAATTTTAAATTATTAAAAGTTTAAAAGTCTCAGAATTTTTATGAAAATGGTTTCTATATCAAGGATTCTCTGGAAAGGGTCTCAGGGATCTCCGGGGGCCCTTAGAACACACTTTGATTACTGCTGGTTTAGATCACTGTCTTTGTACTTATTGATTATGCTATATGTTTACTTGTAGACACAAAACTTAACTAAAACTAAAAAACATTCAGTGTCTCCTAGACTCTTTCATTTTATTAACTCGAAGTAATTATTGAATCATGTATATTGTAGGAGCAGAGTTACTACCTCTTGCTAGCACTTAGTGCCACATGTACTATGTGCCATGAGTCTCCAATATGAAAAGATGTAAACATATAAGCATGCTAATAGATGATACCTTATTTGTAGTGGTTTAATAAAGAGGTGTTGAAATATATAGATATATCCATGCCAGCTGAGGCTACATTTCCCAGCCTCGTCTCTCCACACCCTTGAAAAAAATTATAGGATCTGAAATCTCACGAACTACTCTCTCTTTGAGCCCTACCTGAGACAAATGGGTTTTTAACCACTGGTATATTGATGTACTTTTCTTTTTGTATTTGCATTCAAACTTTACAATGATTTTTTTTCAGAAGAAGGGCAGGGAAGACTTAAAACTGCTGAAAGTATAATTACAGAATACAATTGATAATCAAGGAAGGTGCTAGAGAACAGAGAAGCGCAGAACAGAACACTCCATGCTAGCATTTTCATTGTTTCACTGAAGCTAGGAATTAAGTAGTTTTTAATGAGGAAAAACATGACCTGGGGAGGAGTTATAATATTCATTCCTAGTGATTATTCCAATGATAACATGCTTACATTATTATATCAGGAAAGTTATTAAAGACTTAGTGGCCAGAATTGAATCAAAAGACTGAGGGCAAACATCTTTGAAATGAATCAAGGACCTTCATGAGCTGTGTGAGGACCAGAGAAATATCCTGCAGGTGAAACAAAATAATGGTTGACATTGAACTCACCTCGGAAAACATGAGGCAGTAACTCAGAGCAGAGTGAAAGTGATAGATGCTAAATGACTCCACAAGAGATGATGTAATGATGTCACCTGTGGGTAACACCTTTGCCAATAAGGATATGCTGGTGAAGAGATTGGTAGGGGGGTTGTAGAGGACAAAGTGAGTAGTGATTTCCCTGGTTCTTTTATCTATCCACCCATTGTTCCTTAGGTTGGCCAGAATTGAGTAAGCTTTGGCCCTATAAAGTAAAAGAAATTAAAAGGAAGTATATGTTAAATGAAAGAAAATATTTAAAATATTAAATTTTTTTAAATTTAAATTTAAATTTAAAAAATTAAAATATTAAAAATTTTTTGATCCACCTAACCCTTAAAAGCTCAGAGTAATATGTAGATATTATTAATGGCAATGACTAATTAGGTTTTCTTTTTTAAATATTTATTTATTGTCAATTACATGCTATAACAAATTTCCACACAAGTTTTCCTAAGTTATATGATTTTATATATATATATAACTTACATCCTCTTTCTTCCCTTCCCCCTCCTGGAGCTGAATGGCAATTCTATCTGCATTATTCATGTATTATCATGTAATTTCCATGTTGTTCATTTGTTGTGAGTAATCTTATAAAACCAAAATTCCCAAATATAAGCACAAATAAAAAATTGAAAAATCATATGCTTTCATCTGCATTCTGACTCCAACAGTTCTTTCTCTGAAAGTGGATAGCATTTTTTGTGATAAGTTAAATTGGGTTTTCTTAAAGGAAAAAAAAAAGCCCAGTCTTTACAAAGTTAATGCTTCCTCCAGTCCCCAAACACTGGGAATCTACTAAAGGACCCATTGTCTCTCCTCTATTTCCTGGTCTTCTAGTAAGCATCTAGGACTGGAGGGTATAGGGTGGTGTAGATGAGGACAAGCTCCCAAGTAACTAGTCCTTAATAATGCCCCCTTCAAATGCATGATTGACAATTACTCTACAAATGTAATAAAGGTACCTTTTCCCAAGTACACTAGCCTAGATAATAATATAATTATTAACAAGAATAGAATGGCTAATATCTATCCCACACATTAAGGTTTTCAAAGTACATCACTTACATTATCTCTCTTGATCATGGAGTTCCATTATGTTATTCTTATTAATTCTATCATACTTGTATCAACAAACTCATCCAAATAAGAAAGGTTTCGATTATATCCAATATCTTTGACAAGGGTCTTAAAGCTAAGATTTATAGGCAACTAACAGAAATATATAAGATTAAACACAATTCCTCAATAGATAAGTGGTCTAAGGATATTATAAAGACTTCACAAAAGAAAAATAACAAATTTCCAACAACTATATGAACCATTGCTCCAAATCACTATTAATAAGAAAAATGCAAATAAAATAATTCTGCAGTTTTATCTCAAACCCAACATACTGAAAAAAAAGAGGACAAAAGATGGGATTAGTCAGTGCTGGAGGGGTTGTGAAAAGATAGCCAAATAAATGGATTGCTGAGAATTATGAATAGGTCTAAACATTTTCAAAAGCAATTTGAAATTACATTAAGAAAGTGACTAAACTGATATGCTTTTGGACACATGGTTTCCACTGCTAGGCATATACCCTGAAAGGATTTATAATTTAAAAAATAAAAGTTCCAAATACAGGAAAACATTTCTTGTATGATTTTTTTAGTAGCATAGAAATGGAAACTAAGTAGATGATCATTAATTAGAGAATGGCTAACCAAGTTATAACAAATTAATGCAATGGGATATTATCATGTAATAAGAAATGATGAATATGATATATACAGAGAAGCATGAGAAGACTTATATGTCCCAATGCAAAATGAAATAAGAAGAAGTCATTACAACAATGTAAATGGAAGAACAACAATAAAATGCTTAAGACTGAATGCTATCTAAAATGATAATGACCAAGTTTGGTGACAAAAAAATGAATATAAGACATCTCCCCAATTTCTTTGGAAAGAGGTATTATTATAAGTATTCCAATATGTTTAGTTTTGGCTAAACTTTATTCTCTTTCTTAAAAAATTCTTGCTTTATGGTATAACTAACTGTGAGAGTGAGAAGAAAAAGGAATATATCTGGAAATGAAGATGATCTTAAAAGATTTTTTAAATTATTTTTTAAAATAATACTTTCGAATAGTTTCAGGAATGCATTACTTTATTACTCTTGTAGGTACTTGATTAATAATAACATTCTGTTATTTTTGCAAGAGTGGATAGAGTGCTAGATTTGGAGTCAGGAAACCTCAGATACTTACCAGCTATGTGACCCTGAGCAAGTCACTTGACTCCTGTCTTAATTTCCTCAGTTATAAAATGAAGCTAATAATAGCACTTCCCAGGGTTGTTTGAGGATCAGATGAGATTGTACATTTGTACAATGTGTATACAAATGAAATTGTACATATGCTTAGCACAGTCTAGAGTACATAGTAAGTACTATATAAATGTCTATTTCCTTTTCTCTCCTCAAATAAATTCTCTCCATTGACTTCACAACCTGTAAGGCAGGTACTACAGCTGTTATGATCTTCTGTTTACAGATGGGAAAAGATACTCAGAGAGAATAAGTGATTTACACAGTCATATAACTTATAAGTAATAGAGATAAGCTTCACATCAGGTCTTCCTAAGTTCAGCAATATATCTCCTCGACTCTACTGTCTCCCAAAATATAGGCGTCTCTATAAATTATGGTGTATACACAAGAGCTCACAGAATATTCTGACATTATCCCCTCTCCCCACAGAATAATAGACCTTGTTCTGCCCAGGTTCACTACAGATACTGTGTCATCCTCGTTTTCCTCTTGACCACAAGAGAGGCATCTTTTTGTCTGAGTCACTTTCGATTTTTCTGGTTCTGATTGAAGAATGTTTTCATAATCTTGATCCTGGGGCTGATGCGCAAGAGAAGAAGCTTCAACAGGAATTAAAAATTGTCCAGTGAACTAAAAAAGAAAGAAATCAGCAAGAAAGGAAAATAAATTGAATGCGGGTTTATTTGTTTTTTAAGAACCAAAATTTCATCTTGCAGCTTGAAAATGCTGGATGTCTTTTGGCATATCAAATACTAAAAAACATTATGTACTATTTCGTTCTCTATTTATGATGGGATTCTCAAAGTACCTACACATATTTTGTATTATAAATATATATAATATGTTATATATAAAATCTTTATAACTATGCTTGTGAGTACATTTATGTCATCTATGACAGCCTATGTCTATATTTTAATCTATCTCTATTCCTGACTTGATCTCTATACCTTTAGTTATATCAATATATCATCTATGTCCTTGTCTATGTCTACATATATGTATATTAAATTTATTTATACTTCCCTAGGAGGCAGAGCATCCTGGCATAGCATGGACTAGAGCCCTTAAAGTTTCCCTCAAGAACTCAAGTAATAAGCCAACAAGCATACCTTGTTCCTATAATGAAAGACACATTAATGAATCTGAGCCTTAAACATGTAATTAGTTGCACTTTCATTGCAGAAATGCAAATACTAAATTTTTGGTATTAAATTTAGTTTTGTGAATTTGCTTAAGATGCTAGATTAAAATGCAAAATGTGAAAAGTTAGATAAGATAGCCAACATTTATATAGCATTTTATACATATTTGTTCTCATTTGAACCTCAGTGAAACCTAGTGAGGTTTTTTCTATAGATATTTCTATCATCCAAATAAGAAAATTAAGGCTGGGGATAGTTAAAGGACTTTCCCTAAGTCACATATCCATTAAGTGTCAAATAGAAGTTTTGAACTTGTCTTCCTGAATCCAAGTCTGATGCTCTATCATCATATTGGCTTCTATGCAATGGTTCTCCAAGTATGATCAGAGAGTCATGAAGACCCTGTCAGAGGGTTCATAAGGTCAAAACTATTTTCATAATAATATTATAATGTTTTCATTCTAATACTATAAAGGTAGATATATATATATATATAAGTTATACGGGAATTTTGAATAATTTTTAAGATTACAAAAGACTCCAGAGACCAAAAAGTTTGAGAATCTTTGTCCTCAACAATCTCTAAATTTTCATCCAGCATTAACATCCCACCATCTTTGTTTTATATTTTAAGATAACATGAACTAAAAGTACCAAGTAGAATTTTAGGATGACCAAGTTAGTCAAAGACTAGAAATGTAGTCTATCTCCCATAAATTTGTTAACTGGCAGTGACAGATGAACAAAAGCATCCTTTTCTTTTCAGCCAGTCCTTAAGTTTGGCTTTAGACCATTTATCCAAAAGGCTACTCCTCCACTAGAGGAGTCATCTAGACACCTTTTAATTTTATTTATTTTTATGAAATAAAATAACAGAATCTTACCACACATAGTAACATTATAACTAACCTTTAGCTGTCTAATTACCAAAGGACCTATCAGATGGCATTTCCCTCCAAGAGGTCCAGACTAAAAACAAAATCAGTAGAAATGTATTTAGTTTGTTAAGTTGATAACCAACAGTAAATAGCAGTGCAGTATTAAGCAAGTAAAGATCTTAGAAATATTGTAGTCTGTAGATTCTGGATAACATTTAGATTACAGGTCAGAATTTTATCAGGCTTAATCAACATTCTAAAGAAAATGTCAGCTGTCTCTCTTTTTTCCCATAAAACTTGAAAAGGATGAGATCAGGCCAGTGGTCTTCTAATGTACACCAAATGAGAGTGATTCCTTTTCATCTTTGACTTCAACTGTTCAAAATGCTTTTTTAAAAGAAAAAAATGATTAGAAGAGGAAAACAAGGATAGACACAAAAGTAAATGTGGTACTTCAGAAGAGGTTAGGGAAGTTTCTAAAGTAATCAGCTCTGTCTTTGAAATTATGACTACATCATAGCTGTATTATGACTGCTGTACATTTTGCTGAAGAGACAAGTATATCCAACTGGGTCCACTATTTCAGTAAGAATTATCAGATGAGTTATTTGCTGGTAGGTTACATGATGTTTTTCTGGGACCATATTCTAAATAGTGGGACTTCACTGCTTAACCATTTCTAATTTCTTTGTCCAACATATTATTTTAATTTAGTAGCTTTTGATTAATCTCTCTCCCTCACTTCTCATACCCATTAAATTACTAGGCTCTGTTGATTTTTCCTCTGAAATATATGTCACCTTTATCCTTCTTTTTTCCATCTCCCGTGGTTGCTACCAGAGTCCAAACCCTTATTATCCAGCACTTGAACTCCAGCAACAATCATCCCACTTCCCATCTCTCCCTCCTCCAACCCCAAAATCCTTCTGCCGAAATAATCTTTATACTCAGATTTGTAGCAAATGCTTAATAAATGGATGCTGAATGACAATGCTTAGCTGTTGGCATAAAAATTTCTGGAGTACACTTAATTTTTTAGTTTCCCTGGCTTCACATATTGATAAGGAAGTGAGCGCCAGAACACTCTCTGCTGATGCCAGGACTATGTATCAGTTCTGACACTTCCATAAAATGGACTAGGAAAATCCAAAGACTGTTGAGTTTTTGTTAATACATAGAGCAAGTGTCAGCAACGTATAGCTCTCAAGCCATATCTGGCTCTTTTGAGGGCCAGATATGGCTCTTTCTGCAGGAGCCATAAAGTCAATTTTTTTTCAGGCACTGTTACAGGAGCCGCACTGTGAGCACTGTACGGCTCTCACAAAATTACATTTTAAAAAATGTGGCATTTATGGCTCTCACGGCCAAAAAGGTTGCCGACCCCTGACATAGAGGATCCTAGATTTATATTATTAGTGAAAGAACCATTAAAGAGTTGTCCCAAACATAAGTTTTGATTCCAATAGTGAGTTACTAATCATTTGGCCACCAAAGAAATAGGGAGCAAAAGAAATACTATTAAAACTCGACTAATATTTTTGGGACAACCTGTATTAAAAAATAAAAGTATCCTGCCTCTTAGAAGTTTATAATCTTACTGGAAACACAAGATTTACACACATAAAACAAATTAACAAAATATTAAAAGCCATGGTCAATTTTTATATAACTATGACTTACTGTCTCAGACAATTTCCTAAGCTCTAAGAAGTAAAGAATAGTTTGCCCAGGGTCACATAGCTAATAAGTGTCAGAGGTAAGATTTGAATTTAGGTCTTCCTAATTCCTAATTCCAACTATACTGATGTACCCTTAGAGAACACTATAGAGGATAATATTCAATGCACAATTATATGGTATATGCAATAAGTGGTATCATCATATTAAATTCATTTTAGTAAGCACTGAGTAACTGTTTTCCAAAAGGAGATTACATTCTACTCTAGGTATATACCATCTATATAAATATGCAATTATGAAGCAATAATACAAAGAAGATACAAAGAAATTTGAAAAAGAGCATCAGGAACTGGTAGTTCTAAAGGACAGTCAATGTTTACATACAAATAATCATGTGTAATTATTGTCATTATCATCATCATCATCAGATTCACCACAATTTTATTTATATAATTCTTTAGATTTTTTTAAAGATCTCTAAATACATGAATTCATCTGATCCTCAGAACAACCTTGAAAGGTAGTACTGTTGTCCCATTTTACAGATGAAAAGACTAGTGCTATGATATGTTAAATGGCTTGTGGCAGAAGCAGATTTTGTACCCAGATCTTTCTGACTAAAAACCTAGAACTATTTCTACTTCATAACACTGACTTTGGATCTATATTACGAAGTCACTGGAAGATCTGCAATATTTTCTTTCTGATTCTGCCACATGGAAAAAAATGATTCATTCAAGTGATAGTCATGTTTGCAAAGTGTATGAATACAAATATAAATACTACTATTAGAAAAGAGATGTTAATGAGGTAGCAGTAGAGATGGGAGAGGGGAAAGCATTTGTAGGAAAGAATATTAAATGTCAACTCACAATTCATACATATTTGATATAGGGAGACAGTGCCACAAAATTATCATCAAGAATCTACTTTCATAGTTTTTGTGTTCAATAGATATGCTGAATTTCAAATAGTTTTGCTCATCATAAATTAAAAATGCAAATACAGAGTTGAGAAGCTTAAAAGAATCTCTCTACCTGAATCCTCGGGATATCATCATTATTCTCTTTATCCCGGTACAGGCTATCCAATAAAGTTGTCAAACTCCAGTTCCACCAGTCATCAGCATTCTTCACTTCAATAAAAGGGTTTCTAGCATTTCTGTTTTTAAAAAAGTAATTCAGTATCAATAACTACAATTAGAAGGGAGAAATACATATATACATACATACATATTCACATTCCTTTTTTGTATACTGGTCATTCATAAATGACATATTTTTTTCAGAATAAAGCTTAAATTAAAAGCAGAGCCACTTCTAAAAGTTTAAACTAGATCCCACTATCTAATAAACTATGTCTTATATTTAGGACAGTTTCGTAGCATCTTTTTATCCAAAATGCTTACTCAACATGGATGGAAGTCATGAAATCTGGTAATAATGCCTTGAGAGAATACACAAGGAAAGGGCATCTGTTTTCTCTTTCCACCTATTTCACCAGGATTGTGAGGGTACTAAAGACTGTGATTTTCAAGAATTGAACTTGGAGGGCAGAAAAGAGTTATCTTAAATTATTTGAAAGACTACTTTGTAAATAAAATTTGTCCTGAATTACCCTAGAAGGTAGTAATCTGAATAATGGATGGAAGTTGCAAGTACAACATTTATTTTTCAAAATTATTTTTATTATTTCATTAAGTATTTCTCAATTGCATGTGAAAGAATTTTTAACACCACTTTTTAAAATTTGGGGTTCCAAATTCTCTCCCTTCTCCTGCCATTCCCTGCTCCTTAAGAAGGCAAGCACAGTTGATCATCCTTATAATATTTCTGTTAAGGTACATGGTGTTCTCTTGGTTCTGCTCACTTCATTTTGTCTCAGGTCATCTTAATAGGTTTTTCTGAAACCCTTCTGCTTATCATTTCTCATAACAAGGCGCTATGATCTGGGGAGAGGGATGGTCACTGCTCTCTTGGTCTACATTCTGATCTTTAACCAAGAAGGGCCCCTGATCTCTTGGGATTGGAAGCAATATTGTTCATCTGGATCCATGATCCTTTGGAGCCAGAAGTGATACTGCCTCTCAGAGCTTCAACTCCCTCTTGACTGAAAGAGCTCCTCTCTGCCCTTAAACTATGACCCAGAGATGATTTATAGAAAATGGAGTTGACAGTGTCAGATTCTGCTTCCAGTGATTACACAAGAGTCTCCTATAAGGTCTTTCTGACTGGTTTCCAGATTCCCTTACTATCTCTAGCTTGAGAGTTTCTAAAGCTTCTGCTGCTTATGTCACTACCAGTTAGAACCACCATTGATGTTTCATCTACATGGTCTCTGGGCCAGCTTCCTCTCCCATGTCACAGATCTCTCTTCCCAACCTTCCACATTGTCTTGGGGTGGAAGAACATCTCACTCTGATCTTTTATTAGCTCTATCACACCAGAATTCAATTTGAAGCATTATTTTTAAGTTGTTTATAGGGGAATATTGAGAGAGCTCAGCTGCATGCTCCCCTATTCCACCATCTTGTTTCCAATCCCAGGAAAAGCTACATTTATCTACACGAGGAAGAACTCCCTAAAAACTAGCACTATCCCAAAGTGCCCAAGGGTTGCCTTGGAGGATTTGGGTTCACCCTGCTTTGTGTGTCTTCAAGTAGATTCTGGGTGACCAGTTGATGGGGTTGTGGTAGAGAAGATTCTTGTTCGGGTGCACTTTGAGGTCTACAAGGAGGTTCTTGGAGTTCAACAATTCTAAAATTCCTTGACTTTTAAACAAAATCTATGCTTCCCTTTTCACATACACAGATATTGAATTAAAAAAAGAAGCAGATACAGAAGGACATATTTTACACAAATTATAAGTTCCATATCTTCAGTCAATAAGCATTTACTAAGTGCTTACTATGGGTCAAGAATTCATTTAGTTTCCAGGGTTATGAAAAGGGCAAATAGCTTAGTCTATTGGGGGAAACAACATGCAAATAATTGTGTATTTACAAGATGCAAAGAATGTAAATGGAAGGTAATTTCAGAAGGAAGATGCTAGTGATTGGTGGGTCAGGAAAAGCCACTTGCAGAAAGAAGGATTTAAGCTGAGTTTTGAAGGAAACCAGAGAAGCAAGAAGGCAGAGGCAAAAAGGGAGAACATTCCAGGCTAGGGGGATGGCCAATAAAAAGGCATGGAATCAGGAGATAGAGTGTTTTTATGAGAAACAGCAAGGTCAGTGTTATGTAAGCAGTGGTGTCAAACTCTGTTAGGAACTAAAGCCAGTAGTAAATGGTACATAACAATTCTCAATTATTAAAATGTAGCTTTATGTTCTATAACCATAATTTGAATAGGAACCTAGTGGAATTCTCCAAAACAAAACAACACAAAATGAAATGGAATTGCTTTTGTGATGTCTTTGATTCATTTTGTGTGTGTGTGCATGTGTGTGTGTGTTTGTGTTAGTACCTTCTGGTAGAAAAAAAAATACTCCCTACCACAGGTAAACTGTAAAATTTCATTAATCCAGAAATACGAAATTTATCTAAATTAATTTTTAAAAGACTCAATTCTAGGATATTTTAAAAGAAAAGTAACTATTTTCAAATATAAATAATTGCTAAAGTTAAACTTTACTCTGATCATTCATTAATCCAAAATAGCGTGAAAATATCCATGGTCACTTTTTTATTAGTTAGATAAAAACATATTTATAAACAAAGTATCACTTTTTATGCAGATGTTCAAAAGTGTTAATAAGAGTGTTTTTATCATTTGTTTTCCAAAGTGTTTTAAATGCTCCCTCCTCCTCAGAATATAATTTTTTATTGGTCTGTGTATTTAAATTGTCACACAAACATAAAAAGACACATGTAAGGAGATAGTGAGCATAGATGAGGCAGAGATGAAGGGGAAGAATACAGTGATGGAGGAAGATCTTAAAGACAGGAGAAATGGGGCAGGTTGAATGGAAGATGAAAAAGCTTATCAATGTTATGCAAATTTCTCAAATTTATGGAAACATATAAATACAGATAAATATGCACTTGATTTTAGCCAAAATGCTGAGAAACTATATATATATATATATATATATATATAATTTACATATATGTGTGTGTGTGTGTGTGTGTGTGTGTGAATCTAAATTTCAAAGATGTATCCTATGTACCAGAGTTCTAACTCCTCTCTTAATATTGTTCTTTTTTGGACAGTAAAAGTCTTTAGGATCACATTTGAATTTGAAAGGCAAGAATTTAGAACAAAGGCTAGAGGTGGATTACTAATAGTTTTACCATAGCTTCATCTAACCTTTTTAGTCATCCTTTCCCTAAATCATTTATGTCCAAGGCTGATCTCAAGATTCTTTTATTTTATTTTATTTTTTAATTTTTATTTTGAATATTTTCCCCTAGTTACATATTTCATGTTCTTTGCCTTTCCCCCAAAACCCACTAACTCCCCTTAGCCAATGTACAATTCCACTGGGTTTTACATGTATCATTGATCAAGACCTAATTCCATATTATTGATAGTTGGACTAGAGTTATCATTTAGTGTCTTCATCCCCAATAATATCCCCATCAGCCCATGTGTTCAAGCAGTTGTTTTTCTTCTGTGTTTCTCCTCCCGCAGTTCTTTGATCTCAAGATTCTTGAGAGTGGAGAAAAGCTATAAGTCTCTGAGAACTTTGTGGTTTGTTGGAAGTCAGTCTTCACAAAATGGTTTGGTAGGATCATTTAGTGAAGAAACTGAACAGAGTTATATACGGATGATATTAGAAAATAAGTATTATTTTATTAGTTTAGAGATAAGAAGTAGAGAAGCCAGCTTGAGGAAGAATTGGAGTTTCAAATAGAGCTGAGAGAGTATATTAATTTTAATTGGTGGCAGTTATAACTTAACAGACTTAGAGTCCTAACTTGATTCTTGTGGAGACTCAACCAGCTAGCCTTAGTTATATTTATAACTTAAAGGCAAAGTTCAGAGTTAAGAGTGGTTAGGTTTATTTAGAATAGTATAAATTTGGTTAGTTAGATCATGTAGGATTAGCATAACCTGTGAACCACAGGAGAAGTGGTTCCTTGCAGGACCTGGGAGTATATTTGGGTGGAGTTAGAATCCCTTAGAATTAGAAATCCTTTCCCCTTATATGTATATTTAAATAAAAAGTTTATTTTCTATAACAAGAGTCTCTTTAGCATTCCTTGAGCCTGGCCCTGAAGGGAAGTTCATCTTTGAGCTTCACTTCATTTACCACTGAAGATACTTTTGATATCATCTATCAAAAGTATCAGGAAACAATTTTAAACCTTTATTTCCTAGTTCTTTCTTTTTATATTTTTGTCTCGCCATTATTTTATTTTTACAGTTAAAATTAGACCTTCTGGCTCCAAGTCAGATAGAGGTTTGAAATAGTCACTTCCATCCTCCTAGTTAGAAAAAGTGAGTTCAAAAGACAGCATAAAATGCATGTGGATTCTAATAAAGGTTTCCTTTCTCATTTAAAAAGCTGAATTTTAGATTATGGGCTAGAAGCTCAAAAAACAGGCAGCAGAAACATGTCTTCTTATTGGGAAGAAGTTGGTTGAGTTATTTGATGTCATCATTTTTGTCATGAAAATGACACCATGATGTCATGGTAAATGTCTAGTGCATCTGACTGTGGCTGATCAGACCAATATAAGCTCAGAAGGCTCTACCACAGGTCCACTATGATTATTTGGGATGAAGTGTCTCTAAATTTGCACATGTCCTGTTTCTTTTGATCTAATGAAATTCTGCTTTGCTCCAAGTCCAGCACCTTCTTTGATGCAGGCATGTCATGCTAGATGGTGTCTCCCACGTCTCCTAATCAATACTGAAGTTCTTCAGAGAGATCTTTAGAATGTTCTTGTATCACATTTTCTGACCTCCATGTGAGTGTATGCCTTGTGTGAGTTCTCCATAAAATATTTTATAGATGGGGAAACTGAGGTCCAGAGATATTAAATAATTTGTCCAAAGTTATAGAGCTCATCAGTTGTTCAATATGGGGGCAGGAAATGTGTGAGGTCTTTGAAAGAACAGTTGACATAAAATCAGGAGACTCAAGTTCCAATCTCAGTTTTGTTGCTTCATAGAAATGTGATTCCAGACATGCATCTGACCCCACTTCACCCCAAACCACCTCCCATTTTCCTCATTTGTAAAATAGAAGACTGTCTCATAGATATGATATGAGAAAAGTACTTTGTAAGTCTTTAAGTATTATATAAATGTAAGTTCTTATTAGTATGTTCTTTATATTATACCAACATAGACCTAATAGGAATTAGTGCAGGGGATTGTACCTGGAATTTCATGGACATAAGAAATTCCAAAGAAGGAAACTCCTTCTATAAATGCAAATCAGAACATATTCTGCATCTTCTAATTGGTATCTAGATGGCACAGGGATAGGTCACTAGGCCTGGGATCAGGACAATTTGAGTTCAAATTCTGCCTCAAATATTTACTATGTGATCTTGGGCTAGTCACTTAATCTCAATTTCCTTAACTATAAAACTGGAATAATATTAGCACTTATCTCCCATTATTGTTGTAAGATTCAACTGAGTTTTTTTTTTCAATAGTGCCTGGCACAATTTGGAATTATGCAAAAGGGCTTTAAAAGAATGCATTCCCTTTGATCAAACAATACCACTACTAGGTTTGTACCCCAAAGAAATAATAAGGAAAAAATACTTGTACAAAAATATTTATAGCTGTACTCTCTGTGGTGGCAAAAATTTGGAAAATGAGTGGCTGTCCCTCCATTGGGAAATGATTGAACAAATCGTGGTGTATGATGGTGACAAAATATTATTGTGCTGTAACGATTGATGATCTGGAGAACTTCAATATGAACTGGGAGAACCTCAATGAACTGATGCAGAGTGAAATGAGCAGAACCAGGAGAACTTTGGACACAGAAAGTAAAACATAGTGGAACAATCAATGTAATGGACTTTGCTACTAGTAGCAATGCAATAAGCCAGGATACTCCTGAAGTATTTATGGCACAATTAAGAGAAAGAACTATGGGAGCAGAAATGCAAAAGTAAAACATATGACATCACTTAGCCCATGTATATATGGGTGTGTGATAAAAATCACTCTATAGCAAAAATGAATAATATGGAAATAAGTATCAAATGATAACATTTGTATAACCCAGTGGAATTGCTTATCGGCTCTGGGAGTGGGAGAGGAAGAAGGGAAAGAAAGAAAATGAATCATGGAAACATGGAAAAATATTTAAAAATAAAAAAATGTTTAAAGTGCCTGGCACATAGTAGGTGCTATATAAAGGCAAGCTATTTGTTATAACTATTACTATTATCATTATTATTCTAGTCCTACCATTATTTCCTAGAGCCCAGAGATTGTGACTTGACCTAAGTTATATAAACATTATGTGTCAGACCAGGACTTGAATCCAGACTTTCTGGACTTCGATGTTAGCTCTTTCTCTCTAAAGCCATTTTATCAGAACATCTTTCTTAATAAATTTATGGATTATTTAATGAAAAAATATTCTGGTCATGCCTATATTAATTAGATTCATCTAGAATGCAAAGCAATGCTAAAACTTGCATAAAGTAATGGATGTTGATATTTCAAAGAGATTACATACTGAAGGAAGAAAAAAAATCTAATGTAAACCTTCCAGTTTAAGTTTTTAATATATAAATATCCCTACCTGAAGGCTGGCCTTAAGTGGCCCAAGGAGCCATTAAGATAGCTAGATAGGTCTAGGCCTAACCAAATCTTGGAATCTCTGTGGGAAATAAGTCAAATATCAATCCACAATCCTCAAAGGAGGCTCAAGAATTTGAACCATTAATCTAAGAGCATTAGGTACATGTGCACTTTAGACATTTTACAAATATTATCTCAGCTGGGAAATTACTCATTTTAATATCAAAAGGCTACAATTCAGATTAAATATCTGTCAAGTGATGCTGATTTATGAAACATGAGATAAAAAACAAACCAGAAGGGCTCATTTTAAAAGGTTTCCCCTCCTTTCCAGTTTGTTTTTAATTTCTCCTTAGGTGACTTGAATTAAAATACTTTTCTCCTGGTCTACATACTAGCGCCATCTATTGGTATCATCTGGCTAAAGACTTCAAATAACCATCACGCTCTTGGAGCAATTGAGTGCTAAAAGTTGATCATTGATGGAGACCATTGGTGTGTTTTTTGTGAAGGGAGAGCCAGATCTGCACAGTTAATTTCACTAGTGGAATGTTTATAAATAGCAAGCTTGATTTACAGGGTTACTTGATAGCCTCAAAGGACTGGTTTAACCAGGACAGAGAAATTTTAGCTAGTCATAAAAGTGACAAGTATGTAGACTTGAGTTAGCTATTATTTGGCTAAACATCAAACATATTTTCTCACTCTGGAATTAAAAATAAATATTTGGCTGAATATTTTATTTAAATGATAAAGTTTTCAAAAAAATCTGCAACAATCATTTGCATCAAAAATTCAGAGAGAGCAGTTTGATTAATGAAAGTTTCATAATCAGTTAGCAAAATGCTTAGTTTTTGACTGAGGATGCCAATAGGTCAGACTATCTGGTGCTTAATAGAACTCTTTTCCCACACTTAGTTATATATGTAGAACTGATGCTTTGTGAGGCATTCTCCACAGAACAGGGGCTCGTTATCCTGTTTCATGTCACATAGTCTTTAGACAGACTAGTTAAACCTATTAACCCTTGCTCAGAAAAATATTTTAAGTGTGAAAAATCATAGTATCATAATGGAAATTAATTATATAGAAAGTTAATAATTTTTTAATTCATAGAATTCAAAGAAACAAATCCTGCTAAAGAAGTCTATGTGGTATAACTGAAAGATTCCTAAATCCAGGCACTATTATTTACAAGTAATCTTACTTTACTGGCCTTCATTTTCATCATCATTAAATAAGGAGGTTAGACTAGACAATCTCTAAAGTCTCTTTCAGTTTTAATATTACACAGATCTCTGAGTCTATGGTTCTTATCTTTCTGTCAACTTGAAAATTTGCTGATAATGATCAATCCATTCAACGTGGATCAAACCAATTCATCCTGGATGTTGGGTTATTCCACCTGAAATAATACCTAATGATATATGCCTTGGCATAAGAAAACCGGGATACAAAGGCTGGCATTGTCACTTAGTAGCATGGATCTTACAGGCTATGTAGACCAGTCTGTTCCTTTTTACAAACAGAAGTTAAGAATGAACTGGCAATCAAAGATTTGTAGAATACAGAGAAAAGCATGCTATTATAAAACACTTTGCACAGTGCACAGCGCATTGTAGCCCTGAAATGCTTGTACCCTTCCTTTCCTCCTTCTCTTCTCTTTTTTCCCTGAGAGATAATTGTGACTACTGAAACTTTTGAGACAGACTGAAGAAGAGTCATGCCTGGGAAATGAATTAAATTCTTCTTAAAAGAGACACACAAAGGTTGAAAATCAAAAGGAAAGATCCTCAAGAGTCAAGAGTCACAGCAGAAGTAGTAATGGGTGTCAGTTTCCAGAGCTTAGACTTAAGTTGAGCCAGAAAGAATAAGCAACTAGACAACAGGGAAAAAGAGAAACTGAGGCTGAAAAGGGAGTGTAAAGGGAGAGTCAAGATGTTACAGAAAAGAAAGAGGTCAGGGAGGACTATCAGCCTTCTGTGGGTATCTTGATCTGAAAATACCAGTTTTGTCCATATCATCACAGACAAAGAAAAGAATACAAAAGATCTGTTCTTTCCCAAACTTCTATGACTTCTCCCCTTTTGCCTTTTCAACAACTCATATTGTAATATATTCTGTTGTGTTTTTTTAAAAAATCAAACATTTCCCATATTCTGAATTTCACCTCAAGCAGAAAGAAGCCAAAGGCTAGCTAGAGAAAAATTTAAAATTAGGCAGCAGAAAACTAAATCTCTGTCTAAATGTTGGGAATTTTCCTAACTGGGCTCTCCAAGCAACTGCTGACATTTTCCCAACTTTCATCTAACAAAAACTCTGTAAAGTAGCAGAGGAGGCAACCACATGGACCTAAGGGACCATAACATGCTTTTAAAAAATGAACTAATTGTTGTAATATGAGTGGTTGAATAGATTTCCAGTGATAAGGGGTGGGAAGAGAGTTCTAATGAGTACCAGCTGGTCAACTATACCCTCCACAGCAACCCTCACAACCATAGTGTTTATACAGATAAACTGAGGCTCAGAGATTTTTAAATGCAAAGTCACACAGGCAATAATTGGAAGAGAGAGGATTTAACCCCACAGGTCTTCTGGCTTCAAATCCAAGGTTCCATCTATTGTACCGCTAGTCATGTGAGTATGGATATAATAATAATGGATATAATAATAATACCTGGAAATATCATATAACTATGATATATTATCTTCTTCAAGACTCCTGCTGACCCACTCACAAGTGGAACCATCTTGCATGCTTTCTTTTGTTTTACAAACTTCAGCACTGATTATTTCATTTATCCATGGCTGGGTCCCCATTCCCAAACAAATAATCAGCATATTCCAACACTGCAAAGAAGACTAAATATTATGCCATAACTTTACTTTCAAATTTACTGTATATAATGGATAGTATATACCCTTGTATTTTTAATAGGAGAAAAGAAAGATAATGGCTGAGATGATATGGACACAGAACTTGGGAAACAGAAATGGTTGGCCAAATCCAAGGTTTTAGAGATAAAATAGACTTGAAAAGTCAAACTTCATTTTACAGATGAGGAAACTGAGCCCTGGACCCTCCCCCAAAAAATTAAGTGATATTTGTTCAAGGCCCCAACACTAGTAAATAGTAAGGCTTGAATATGACCCCAGGTCCTGTGCCTCCAGTTCCAGTACTCCTTCCATAAAACTACAATGTTTCTCTATGTGAGATGAAAGAGTATTATTTTATCATAATTTTAGACTATTCCTTTTTTAAATATAAAATACTTTGAGATCATGATTCTCTGAAGAGACCATATAGACAAAAATAGGAAAAAAATCTACAAATTTCTTTCTATAATTCCCTTCTTTCCCAGATTATGTCACTATAGGAAAGAGATGAGTGACTATTGAACAAGAAAGGGAATGGAAAATTCCAGAAGGCTGGCTTCCTTTTTGAATCTGACCCATAGGACCTTTCCTTCAGGGGATCTGGCACAAAATTGTTTATAAAAGTTAACAGAAGAGAAGGCCAAAGGCACAGATGGTTGTAAATTCTCAGCTTGGGGTTTAGCAATAAGCTCATTTGGGAAAAAAATGAAACAAACAAAACAAAACTTAAAAACCACAAACAAACAAATAATAAGAATTGTATGAAATCTTTATAAATGATTTATCCCCAAGACACATTCTAACAACTCAGCAATTTTGCCCTTTCACTTGAGGACCTTAAAGATTTTTCAATAATCAGTTCTGGTATAGCATCTGAGATCTTCAGATCTTCAAGCTTCTCAAGATAAAATTTATAAAGTAGGCAGATCTTAGCATATCCATTAACTAAAATTTAAAAATAAATACTTGATTGAGTCCCTGCTTCACCCATTGACAAGGATGTTGGGAATGAGAGTCTCTGTGATAGTTCATAAGCATTATTTATAATTCAAAGAAGTTATTAAAATACAATATCTGGTTTACCCAAAGTTTTAAGTAACCAAAAGACTGCATAAAATTATAATCTAGAATTATAGCCCAGAACACATACAAAGCTTCCTCTCCTGTGGGAAGAAGAAATAAGCATTTATCAAGTGCCTACTAACTGCCAGGTGCTATGCTAAATGTGAGAGATACCAAAAGAGGCAAAAGACAGTCACTGCAGTCTAATGGGGAGACCCAACATGCAAACAAATATATATAAAACAAGCTATGTATAAGATAAATAGGTAAAGATTCATAGGAGAAGGCAATGGAAGTAAGAAGAATTGAGGAAGATTTCCAGTAAAAGATAGGGTTTTAGTTAGGGAAAGTCAGGGAGGAAACTAGGTAGAATGGAGGATATCTAGAAAAAATGCCTATAGCTCAGAGATGGAGTGTCTGATTTATAAAACAGGCAGGAGACCATTGTCCCTGGATTGTAGAGTATGCAAGATATAAGAAGACTGGAAAGGTAAGTTCTCAAGGCATTAAGCATTTTGCATTGATCCTGGAGGTAACGGAGAGGCCATTCTTTAGTAAGGATTGAGGAAGGTGACATTATAGGACTCCTGCTTTAGGAAAATCTCTTTTATGGATGAATAGAGGATAGGTTGACATGGGGATTGAGGTAGGTAGATCTACTAGCACATCACTGTAATAATCCAACCATGAAGTAATGAGAGCCTGCACTAGAATGATGCCAGTGTCAGAGGACAGAAGAGGATGTATTCAAGAGAGGTTGCAAAGGTAAAATCAAAGACTTGGAAATAGCTTCGATATGGGATGTGAGAGGGAGGAATCCAGGACTCCTCAGTTATGAGCTTTACTAGAAGGATTGTGTTGTACAGGAAAAAAACAGGAAAGTCAGGAGAGGGGGAAGATTTAAGGGAAAAGATCAAGAGTTCTCTTTTGAACATAATTGAGTTTAAAATATTTATTAGACATTCAGTTCAAGATATATGAAAGCAGTAGAGATAACAAGATTGAAGGTCAGTAAAAGTTCTCATAATTTTAATTAAAGTTTTTAGAGCATACAATATCTAAGATGACAAAGGAAAACAATTTTCTTTAGATACAGTTTATCAAAATATATATTTTTCAAACCATTATAAACTCCATGTTTAAAGCTTACTCACCTTGTGAATTCATTATAGATGGCTCGATTAAGAAAGTATTCATGATGGGAAAATTTTCCAAATATAATAAATACAAGTAGAAACAACATTAGTATATAAGTCAAAAAGTTCCTGTAAGGGAAAAATGATGTGATTATTTTGTTGATTAATTACAATAGTTACATCAGCAATAATAGTGATAAAAATATGATAGCTAGCATTTCTATAGGGCTTTAAGGTTTGCAAAGTACTTTACAAATATTATCTCATTTGATCTTCACAATAGCCCTATTATAGTTGCTATTTTTATTTCCATTTTACAGATGAGGTAACTAAAGTAAAGGTTAAGTGATTTGCCCAAGGTTACAATAATAATCTTGCTAGTAAGTATCTGAGGCTCAATTTAAACTAAAGTATCATCTTAATTCTAAGCCTTTAGGTCTAGTTGCTATTCAACCTAACTCTAATGACAATACTTGATATGTCTGCAGCACTTTCAGTTTTGAAAAACCCTTTACCAAGATTATTTCATTTGAGTTTCACAACAACTCTATGGGGCAGATGGTATAAGTATGAATTATTGCCTCCTTCTACAGATGAGGCAACTATGATTCCAAGAAATGGAATGATTTCTCTATGATCACAGAGCTGGTAAGTATCAAAAATGGAATTTGAACCTGGGACTTCCTGACTCCAAACTCATAACCATATAGAACCATATTGTGAGAATTTATTTTTCTTATATTGCATTAATTCTCATGTCAAGGCTCTAGAGTAGAAAGGCCCTAAATTAATTCCTATGTATTAGGGAGAATTAATGTGTACTCCTGTGTCAGGAATCCCGGTCAAGGATTCTATCTAGGCTACAACTTTTTGTATTTTCTTCCTCCTCAGAAATTCCAAAGAATGCCTTCCCATTTAATAGAATTTGATTAATAAATGAAAGGAGCAAGGATTCTTTTCTTATGTGTGTATTTCCCAGGACTAGAGAATGAGAAGGGGAGGAGAGTTTGATGGACTACCTCTTAATTAGTTATTCACCAGTGAGAGAAGTCTTGAGATTTTCAAAGGAGGGACTGCAAAATGAGCTCTGAAAATTCTATTTATTGAGATTTGGGGTCTCTGGTCATGTGAAAGGGTCATTGACCTATATGTCACTTTATCAGTTATGATGTTGGCCTAACAAATAAACTGATATAATCAATAAAATGCTAGTCTTTCATAAAAATCACTCTCTTGAGATAATTTTAATCCTAACAATGTTTTTCATAACTTCATGAAAATGACTAAAGCATGAAAGGGTATAATCTGCACTGGGGGAAGCTATAGCTATATAGTTGAAGATCCTTGAAATGTTAAATTAAGTTAGAACTATATACTTATAAACATTTTAGGCATATTTATATAACCACTGATCTGGTTTGCTACTGGATAGAAAATAGTTACAACTTCTCTTTTAAGTAGGCCTTTATGTTCTTGATAAGACTGTTTTTTGGTGGGAAAATCCAGAAGGTCTGTTGCTCAAAGTTCTCTGCTTTTTAATCTCTTATCACTATAACAAGAAGAGTTATTTACTTTGTCCTTCAAGGTTTGAAAAGTACTTGCATGTACTCACAGTGTGGTGGAAAGAACACTAGATTTGGATTCAGGGTACCTGGGTTTAAATCATAACCCTGCCACATACTACCTATGTGATCTTGGGAAAGTCACTTTACTATCTAGGTCTTGAATCTCCTTATTTATCAAATAAGGGAGTTGGACTAAATGACCTCTATGGTGCATTTCATCCAACTTTAAATCTATCATCGCGTGGCACTAAATATAGAAAAAATAGGTACTCCAGGTATTATCACCATTATTTTATAGATAAAGAATCTGAAATTCAGGGATTAAGTGATTTGACCCCAATCAAGTAACTATTGCAGTACATCTCAGAGGCAGGATTTAACCTTGGTCTCTCCTTATTCTTAATCTATTCAATACTGTCTAAAAGATAGTTGGTAATTCCTACACATATTAGTCTTTGAGATACAACTAATCAAGGAACCAAAAAAGCACTGTATTTGGAGTCTGAGATCCTGAGTTTGAATCTTAACTTTCTTACTTATGGGCTATTTGGCTTTGGGTAAGTTACTTAAAATCTCTGGGCCTCAGTTTCTCTAACCATAAAAAGAATAACTAGGAATAGACAATAGTTAAGGTTCTTCCATATGCTAATGTTGTGATCTTAAGTGGCTTTGTGATATCCAATCAAAAAGAATTATGCTGAAAATTACTTCATCTGATTTAGTACAGGCAGTCAGATGAAGTAAAAATGATCATCAGCAAGGAAAACAGCAAAGCTAAAATTACTCCCATTCACAACCATAAGCAAATGGTTTGGTAAAAACAGAGACTGGGGGAACTAGAGCTGACCTGAAAGAAAATAGGCAATTTTTTAAAAGTTTATCTTTATTATAATCAAAATATATGATCCTTTATTGGTAAAGGGCTAAACAAGTTGTGGTACAGTATATTTGTATATTATACTGCATATATATGTATATATATATATATATATATATATATATATATAGAGAGAGAGAGAGAGAGAGAGAGAGAGAGTATATGTATATATATAGAAAGAGAGTGCACTCAAAAAACATAAATGACTTGATACAAAATGAAGGCAGCAGAACCAGGAAATCTATACCAAATGACTAAGACAATGTGAATAGAAAAGAGTAAGGAAACAAATATTTATTAAGCATTGACTATATTCCAGGCACTGTGCTAAGCATTTTGTAAATATATCTTATTTGATCCCTGTAACAAGCCTGGGAGGGAGTTACTATTATTATCCCATTTTATATTTGCGGAAACTGAGGAAGACCAAGGTTAAGTAACTTCCCCACAGTCACAATTAGTATTTGAGGCTGAATCTGAACTCAGATCTTACTGACTCCAGATTCAGCTGAATGCTGTAAAAGTCTAATAGCTGAGCTTCACCCTCAAGAAGATATAAATGAAGCCACTCTCCTCCTTTATTTGCAAAGGTAGGGAATAATGACTATGAAATGCAATGGATAATTATTAGACTTTTTTCAACATGGTTATTTTTATAATATTTTCCTTTTTTCTGGGTTAGAAGGGGTGGTGCTCTGGATAAGGGGAGGAAGGCTAAATTTGCAAATATAATTGATTTAAAAACACATACAAAAACAATTTTTAAATAAGCAAACTGAAAAGAGACTTTGCTGCATTGAGGTTCATTATTACCTGTCTCTTCCCTCAGGGGTGGTCTCTCCCTACAGTGCCAGTACCCTTGTTCTTTCTCCCTCTCCTCCAACTATCCAAACACATTACTGTCATTCACAATAAAGTATAAATGACTTCTGGCTTAATATGACATCCTATTCAGCATCTAATATTTAGATATTATGAGGTATTAATAAACCTTATCCAATGGAATGAAATACTGATGATGGAAATTCAGGCATTATTGAATGGGATGGGGAGAAGTATTTGAGTTTTCCCTAATGCTTGCGAAATCATAAAGGATAAACTATTGTCTACTTACACCCAGGTATGTCAACCCAGATGACTCATAGATTTAGGGCTAGGAGTGACCTTAGAGATGATCTAGCCCAACTTTCTATTTTTCTATTTCTAAAGATAAGGAAAGTGAGGATAGCATGAGAAATAAGATATTTGGAGGACTTGATTTTAATACAGGTAATCTATATTTTGGAAAGGGAGCAATCTGTTACCTTATCATTGTGTTTGGGGTTCTGAAGTAGGTAGAAATCACTGTTTTCAACTTATCTTTTTCTACTGCCTCGTAATTCTCTGCAATTGCCTCCTTACAAATGATCATAATATAGCCTAGCTCTGACCTTTGAGGGCCCTTACAGATATTCGGAAATGGGCGAAGACTAGACTCAGCCTTCCTGACTTACTTCCTCTATTCTTAATTTAGTGCCCACACATTGGAGCAATCTTGAGGGTTCAGATAACAACTATTTCCAAAAGTTGCAACATTGGAATGCCTGAAACTTGGACCATTCTTACTTGACATAGCATGAGTTCACTTATCTTTCTATCTTCACATATCTTCCAAAATAATTTTTATTTGGATGACCTTGCCTAGTTTTTCATCTCTCTATGCCCTTTGGATTTGGGGGAATATAACTTTTAGACAGTTTGTCATGAATCTCAGAATTCCGTGGATCCCTTGTTGACACACTTCCAAAAAACACTGTATATCAAGAAAACCATGACATTTCTCTTTGGAAAAAAAACTACTTTGAGAACATATTTTATAATAAAATGGAAAGAATGACATCCCACATTAGGCAAGCAACACCATTGCCTATTTCTATAGTACTTTTAAGGTTTACAGTGCTCTTTCTTCCTAACAAGTCTTTAGGTAGGCAATACAAGTATAATTTTCCTCCCACTGAGCATTTTATAGATGAGGAAATAGGTAAAGTGACTCTCTTCATGGTCATCTAACTGCTAAGTGTCAGGCCTAGGATTTGAACCCATGTCTCCTGATTCCCAGTTCAAAGATCTTTGTGCTCCAACTTACCTCTCAGAGTAAGTAATAAAGCAGTTTTAAAAGATGATTAAGAGTGGTAACTATATGACATGGCTTCAAATGTTTTATTTGAGGAGCAATATTAGATCACTGTTCATTCACAAGAATTATTGGAGAGATGACTTGAATGTGTGGTTGTTAAGATGAAAGGAAATAGTTTCAAGGCAATAAGTGTTGTTTTTAAAGAAGACAGCAATTCCAGGAGGGATGGGTGAGTGAGGAAAGAGGAGGAGACAATTCCACTCATGCTTGAAAGTCAGAAATGAACTTGTCTCAGAACCTTTGAGTAAAGAAACCAGCCCCAAAACCATGTTTTTCCCACCTAATTGCTGTTTGTAAGAGCACTTCTTTTCTAATTCTCCATCTTGCTTCTTTTAATTGGGCTAAAGTTGGTGGGTGGACCCATTGTAAATAACGTGCTCTTTGACGGGCTACCAGTATCTGTCAGGGAGAAACATACCATTCATTAGTCATGCTAGAAAGAGAAAATAAAAGAGTTACTAAGAATTCTGTACAAATCAAGAAATTAAGTCATCACAAAAGAGTATATTTCACCTTATAATTTAACAACAATATTCTCCCTGTGATTGTATGTGGTTATGAATTATGGAACACCACCAACTTGGAAGAACCAAAATTATATGTAGTTGACATGCTAGAGAGAAAAATACTGAGGGCTTCATTTTCTACATTTGTAGTACAGAGAGAATACTCATTGGGAGAATTACCTTGAACTTCCTTTCCCATGAAGTTATATGTCTTGCTGCAGCCAGGGCATTGCCAAGCTTCACTAGGAAAGAACTTGGTGAAGAATCTTTTGGAGATAGAAGAGTTACTTTACTTTAAAAGCAGAGAGTCAAAGGCAGCTAGATGGCTCCGTGGATTCAGTCAGGCCTAGAGATGGGAGGTCCTAGATTCAAATCTGGCCTCAGACACTTCCTAGTTGTGTGACCCTAGGCAAGTCACTTAAACCCCATTGCCTGGCCCTTACCACTCTTCTGCCTTAGAACTAGTACATAGTATTGACTCTAAGATGGAAGGTAAGGGTTCAATAAATAAATAAATAAACAAAAAATAAATGAATGAATGGATGAATGAATGAATAGATAAAAATAAATAGATAGATAGATAGATAGATAGATAGATAGATAGATAGATAGATAGATAGATAGATAAATAAATGAATAAAGGCAGAGAGTCCAGAGCACCATCATTGGTGAAAAGGGAAAATCAAGCTAGGGGCTGGCTATAACCAGAATGGAGAAATAAAAGAGAACAGCATAGATAATGTGCTAAAAGGACCTACTTGTACAATAATATTTAGAGCAACTCATTTTGTGGTGGCAAAAAATTGGAAATTGAAGGAATGTCCATCAATTAAGAAATGATTGAACAAATTGTGCCATATGTTTGGGATAGAATACTTTTGTGGTATAAGAAACAATGAGCAGGATGATTTCAGAAAAAAAGCTGGAAAGATCTACATGAACTGATGCAGAACAAAATAAGCAGAACCAGTAGAAAATTATACAGAGTAACAGTAATACTGTATGATGATCAATTGTGAAAGACAACTATTCTCAGCAATACAATGATCCAGAATAATTCTGAAGGACTTATGCTATCCACCTTCAGAGGAAAAACTGTTAGACTCAGATGGAGAGCAAAGCATACAATTTTTACATTAGTTTCTTTTTTTATTTGGGGGTTTTGATTTTATATGAATATTCTCTTGTAATAATGACCAATATGGAAGTATGTTTTGCAGGACATTACATGTATAACCCAGATCAAATTGCTTACCATCTCTGAGACGGGGAAGGGAAGGGAGAGAGACAAGTTGGATCTTATAATTTTGGAAAATGTATGCTGAAAGTTGTTATTACACGTAATTGGGAAAATCAAATATCTTTGAAAAAAGGGGGGGAGGGGAAATAAAACATTCAACACTGCCCCTGGCTCATAGAAGATGATAGATAAATGGTTATTTACTTCCCTTCCTGTTGTTTCCTCCACCCCTATCCCCAATTTAAAAAAAAACACCATCAGTTGGTAGAAATTTTCAGTTGATGAGCATTAACAAACTTAGATAGGCAGATCTTCAGAAAATAATCATACCCAATGCCTTTCTAGCTTGGGAGGATCTGACCCTTTCAATCTAGGATGAGACATCAGAATAGGACTTTACTAGAAGGCTGTGTATATAAATCTAATAAATACCTGTGTAAATAAAAAATAGTACCAGTCTGAAAGAATACATACTTCACATAGTATCACTTTTATGGCCAAGAAGTGGATTAGTTATTCAGCTCATCCTGTTATCATATGTGCACCTACTTGAATTTATCCTTTGTATTCTTTTCAGGGAAATATATAGGGATGTTTTCTGCATAATTTATCATATGTGTGTGTGTTGGGAGAAGTAGAAGACATCAATAAGCAATTCATTATCTTCAAAAGCAAAAATCTAAGTCTATCTCAAAGAATAATTTTGGATAAGGACCATGAGAAGCAAAAAGACACATTTTCTCAATTATATCCTATAAAATAACTCAATAATAATAAATGATAATGACAACTCCTATTAATGTAGTTCTTTAATGTTTGTGAAGCACCTACGGAATTAAATCTCTTACTTTTTCAAAGTCAGCTGCAGTGTTGGGAGTGGAACAGTATGAAGAGTACAGAGCATGATTCTTGGAAAGATGATGCAATTCATATTCAAGGTTCTTGGCTGCATCATATAATGCCTCAATAAAGAAACCTTTGTGGTCTCTTTTTCTCCAAGCTAGGGCCAATGCCACAAAGAATATCTGGAAAGAAAATCACAATGTAACTTATAGCCAAATCCATTTGGTTTGTTACCTTTCTCACCACAAAAAACTCCTTTCTGTTCCCAGACCAGAAATGGTACTCAAGTTTTAGGTTTAATTAAGCCCTTTTCAAATAAATAATGGCAAGCACAAGAATAGACACAACAGGTAAAATGTCTCGCTATGTTATCACTCTAATCTTCTTGGGGTCTCCAAAACTTCCCCCCTTAAAATGTGTAGATATATTGTTAGGAGGCCTCTTGCGGTCCTAAGAAAGTTTTTACCAAAAAAACTCCGAAGACAGTTTCTTAGGATTACATGCCAGGCTCTGACTTAGAACTAGAATGAGCTCAGAGATCAATGATCAGAGACAGAGCTTCCCCTGATCTTAAATATATACATTTATCAGAGACTACTCCCTCCCTGCAGGGCTAGCAATGACTAGATCTCAGGAGAGTTTAGTTAACAAAGCCACATAAACACCAGTTGAGCTCATGGAAGGGTCATGCTTTAAAAGTTTCCCTTTCTGAATAAAATTTGTACCATAAATTGCAAAAATCTCACATACAGGGAAGACACTCTGGGACCCTGAACCACAGGAATCATGCTGTTTCCTACTACAAAGTTCCCACCAAACTCTTCCTCTTAACCCCAAAGTGGTCCATTCTTTGTTTTTGTAGTTATCACAAAGAGGATGACCTAATCAAAATGAGTGGCAGTTATATTGTCTCCTCCATTTAAATAACTGGTGTATTCCAGTGGGTGGAAATGCTGAGGGCACTCATCTTGTACAGCTCCTCCCCTTCAGACTTTTTTCCCTTCTATAGCTCCAATCTTGGGTTATCTCTGCTATAAAAAGGACAATGTATGAGGAAAAAATGAAACTCACAGATAATTCCCAAAATTTAGCCAATTCTTTCAAACTCCAGTAAAAAAAAAATCCTTTTTTTAACATGGCAGTAAAGATTCCAATTCTTGCATTGTGAAGCCCAAGATCCAAGACGTTTTGTATATTCAACAGCAATCCCAACCTACCTCATCCCCATAACGTACATGAAATTATATTGTCTGTCCATATTTTAGAGGTGGTACCATAGCACAGAGAACACTGGTCCAGGAGTCAGTAAGATTCATCTTCCTGAGTTCAAATCTGATCACAGACACTTATCAGCTATGTGACCCTGGATAAGTCACTAAACTCCATTGCCTAGCCCTTACTGTTCTTTTGCCTTGGAAACAGTACACAGTGTTGATTCTGGGGCATAAGGTAAGGGTTTAAAAAAAAAAGTCATCTATCCTAGCCCTTTAACTTCATAAATAAGGAAACCAAGGCCCAGAAGGAGGAAGTGACACCAAAGGTCATGTTAGATTGCTATATGCTAGTGTAGATATTCAGTAAAGTCTTATGGGCTGGCCAAGAACATCAAAAACGCTTGGCTTGAATTTTAATTCCTCCAATTACTCTTATTCTTCTCTCCATCCCCAAAACTATTAGGATCTGCAGACCTGTTTGGCTGATGGTTGATAGATAATCATGGGGATGATAGTGGTGGGTCTAATCATTCTATTAAAGAAATGAAACCATTATAGCAAATTTCCTTTTTAAGTGTCCTAAAGGAAACAACAATGACTTGTTGTTGTGGAGGAAGGAATTTCTATTCAACAAAAGAATTATCTACTTCCTGGTCACCCCTGTGCTTAGCACAATACCTGGCATATAGTAGGTCCTTAATATTTATTGATTGATTGATTAACTTTGGGCTTACCAATGATCAGGCACATTGTTTTGTTTTGTTTTTTTCAACAAAATGATAGTGTTTAGAATGTTTCTTACCATAAGTGGTTGGACAACAAAAATACAACCCACAATGGAAAAAAACACTGAATGGATCCACTGGATGCACTTTGAAGGATCAAACCTGTACAAGAGGGTAAGAATGGAACTGTATTTTGAGATATTCACAATCAATTTTCTTCCTACTTCCATAACTATTTTTATTGCTTCCACAGTGGAAACTAAACAATGGATTTGAGGGGCCCACTTATTTCATAAGTCCCTTCCCCCTACTAAAGATGATCCCTTTGGTTTTAAATAATACGCTAGAATATTTTTACAAGTCGATCCCTAGTTTTTCTGCTACACACCTGCAAATTCATTCTCAATAAAAATCTCCCTAGGGACATGGATGAAAGCAAACTCTGAAAGGAATATATTTCATTATAAAGTCTACGAGAGGATGGGGCACTGCCTTTATCTAAAATGTTATTCTGCCTAGCATAGTACTTTGCACACAGCAAGTACTTATTAGTTTCCGTTTAGTAGGCTGGAATTGAACTCTATAGTTACGTGGAATGTTGATTTGACAGAATCATAGAACTGGAAGGGATCTTAGCTAGCTAGTAACTAGTTTGGACCTCTTGTTTTAAAGAAAAGAAATTGAGATTCAAGTTAAACTAGCCATCTGTCATCTAATTAGTAACAGAATTGAGACTACCCAAATGCCAAAGACAATCCTCTTATCTCTATACAATACTGCTCTCTTTAGGTGAATTTTGGTATAATAATTAGTAAGCTATTGAGGGATGACCCCAGGGTGCTAGTCAAACATATCCTCTTTCCATAAAAGTGAATAGAATGTTCTCCTGCCTGAAAATCCAGCAGAGTAGTAATGCATTGTTTATAAAGCTTGGGGAGTAAATCATTTCCCAACATTCACCCAAAATGTAGTTTACTGTTTCATTAAGAGCTGAAAGGGAATTCAAAAGTTATAAACTGTAAATTATAGTTACTTGTCTAAAATGACAGATAACATGAGTGTGTTATCATGGTGGGGGATTTGAATCCAAGTCTTGAACCCCAGGGGGAGTTTCTTTTCACTGTGCCACTTTGGTTCAAAGCAATTAGATTTTAGAATTTCCACTGTGCCCACCATTTCAATGTCTTATTGAATTTCTAGCTTTATCCTTTTATATGCTTAGCTAGAAAATAATTTTACAGATTATTAGCCTCATATTTGGAAGTAACTACCAAAAATTCATATCTAAGAAATAAATATTTACCTAATGATAGGTAATTTATATTACCTTCCACTCCACCAATTCCCTTAGTCTATGGTTTATCTATAATTGTTATATCATTAGTAATGAAGTCATGTTGGAGCACTAAATTTGAGAGAAAGGGAAAATGTAATGATTCAATCCAGTACCAGCCCAGATGATTGCTATCGTTTAAAATGGCATATTTCGCTTTTTACAATCAGAAAGATAAAATTATATCACATTCTGTCTCGAAATGGAAAGAGAAAAGGCATGATAGAAATCTATTGTGTATCTATTTAATTACCAGACATTGTTCTCTTTACTCAGAACTGGCAGTAAATAAATCAGTTTTGTGTGTTCTGGGAAAAGGGCCAGTCTCTGATTCTGTGAAACTTGAGATATTCTTGCATGTCTTTCTACTACGAAGCACAATGATGTTTGCACCAGTCTCTCGGCTCAAAGGGTCTCCTCAGAGAGTTGCATTTTTGAGACATTCACACAGTCTTTTGCCGCCAAGGCTTGTAAACTATGCAACTTGGCAATTTGAACACCAACTCCTAAAACTTTCTATGGGGTTATGTGGAATAGAACCATTTTTTTTCATTTAAAAAAGGGTGATTTATAATGTTGAAAATGTCAGTGATTCACTATAAACTCTTTACATTCAAAGTCATTATCAGTCTGGCAGCATCTTGTCTTTCCAGCTCATTTCACAGTACCATGTGAAAGTCTGCTACCATTCTGGGCTTATTAAACATCGCTCTCCTGTATATATTCTATCATCGAGTCAAACTGGCCTTGAAGTTTCTCCCATCTCCTGTCTCTGAGACTTTACAAGGTCCACTTTCCTAGGCTTGGAATGTATCCATCTCCTTACTCATCTCCCCTTCTTGGAATGCCTGGCTTCCTTCCAAGCTCCATTCAAAGACGTGCCTGTAATGATTCCTCCAGCAAATGATGCCTCCCTGCCAAAAGTCATATCACTTTTATTCTGTGTATACTTCTATGTGCACATTGGTTTCCCTTGACAGAATTCAAATGCTTTTAGAGGAACAGGGTCTGCTAAACTTTGGACCTTATACATCTGGTGCCTTGCCCAATGCCTGGCACATAGTAGATACTTAATAAATCAACTTATTGGTATATAATATCTTTTATAGGCAGCTAGGCAACAAAGTGGCTAGAATGCTGGACCTGGAGGCAGAAGGACGTGGGGTTTAAATCTAGATTTGGACACTTTCTAGCTGTGTGATCCTAAGCAAGACACTTATTAACCTCTATCAACCTCAGTTTCCTCATCTGTAAAATGGGATGAATAATAGCATTTACCTACCTCCCAGGAGGTGTTGTGGGGATGAAATGAAATAATATTGTAAAATGCTTTGCAAACCTTAGAGTGTTATGTGAATGCTAGTTGTTATTATTTCAAGGAAAATGAAAATGACACTAGTTACAGCTACTGCTACTACTACTATTACTATTACTACTGCTACACTACTACTACTACTACTACTACTACTACTACTACTACTACTACTACNCTACTGCTACACTACTACTACTACTACTACTACTACTACTACTACTACTACTACTACTACTACTACTTCAACTGAACTGGACAATTTATTCAGTGTGCCCCAGTCTTTTTTTACCTTCTCCCTCCTCTGTGCACATGCTGATCCCCCATCTCAATTTACTGAAATTATTTTCCTTCAACTCAATTCCATGATATCTTTTCTGGTCGCATCCCAATTAAAAAATCTCATGTCACATTTTTTGTCTTCACTATGTACTTTATCATTTTTGTACATGTATTATAATTATTTTGTGGACATATATAACCATATAATTAAGATTAAAAGCACAATGATAGCAGGAACTATGTAATTTTTCATCTATGCATTCCTTGCACCTAGGAGAGTGCCTAATAAATGTTTAATTGTATTTAAAATGGTATGCAGTCATTTAAACCTCATTGCCTAGCCCTTATTACTCTTCTGCCTTGGAACCAATACTTATTATTGATTCTAAGATTGAAGGTAAAGGTATTTTTTAAATAAAATAAGAGAAAATAATATGGACATAAAATAGAACTTAGAAAAATAATACAATTATTTATTTATATTTCAAAAATTTTAGATAATGCTTTTTCTCCAGGAAGTCATTAAGACTGAAAGTTGCTCTAAGGTTGATTAGGACATGTACTTGTTAGGTTTAAGAGAATGTGTGCTAAGTCAGACCTACAGGCCTGGATTATGGTACTTTGAGTGTATTTTGGGCCTCACCGATATCCTAGTAGTCCTGCCATCAACCCAGAGGCAATAGAAACCAGCCCACAAGTGACCCAAGCCACGTAGGACAGCCAATGAGGAAGAACCATCAATTTTCGTGGAGTAGATTCTTCTAACCCATTGCTAGACTCTAAAAAGAAGACACAACGAAATACAATTTGTAAAAATATATATATGTATATATGTATATATGTACACATATATACATATTCTAAGAGGTGGTTTTGAAAACATTTCAAATGGAAGACTTGAGGGGCAATTAGGTACTTGGAGTAAGATCTGAGTCCATTTACTAGCTAGATGACCCCAAGTCACTTACCATCTTTCAGTCTCAGTGTTCTCAACTCTAAAACGGGGATTATAATGTTGCCACCTTACAAAAGGCCAAATAAGATTATTTATATAGATATCACTTTGCAAATTAAAAGTTATATATTAATAGCAGATATTATTATTGTAACTAATTATTATAATTCATCATTGGTTATTTTCCAACAGATCAAAAAGACTTCTTTAAAACAATACTCTCTAAAGTGATTTTAATTTATAATGACACTGTTTTCACTTATGATCAGAGTAGCACAGATTTAGAGCCAAGAGAAACCACAGAAGGCCTGAGAGTCCGTCTTGATATTGTGCTTAAGTATATTTGCTTAATTTGAGATCTTTGCTAAATGATGCTCCTTCAACCATGCAGAGACTTATAGAAGTCTTCCATCATTACTATTTACTATTACTGTTATTTTCAGATAAGCGATTCTGGTTTTAACACATTTTCCCTCTTTTGTTTGGAAGTTTGTTTTTTAACCTTTACCTTCCATCTTAGAATCAATACTAGGTATTGGTTCCAAGGCAGGAGAGCATTGAGGGCTAGGCAATTGGGGTTAAGTGACTTGTCCAGATTTGAACTCAAGACCTCTCTGTCTCCAGGCCTGGCTCTCTATCTACCAAATCACCTAATTGGTCCTTGACTGGCAGTCTTTTAATGATGAAGAAGAATATATATATGTATGTATGTATGTATAGTATCCCAAAAGTCTTAGTCTAGTCTTAAGCTATTAAATCTTGAAATTTATTCATTAAAGTATTCATTAAATTCAGAATATATGATTCAGATATTATTTATCATATTGATATAAACTAATTATCTACATTCTTGTGTACCAAAAGAACTGTTAGATCGGATTTCAGAGATACTTGCCAATAGCATTTGAAAGAATGTAGAAAAAGAGTATAGTTAACACAAAATTGGAAAAAAATATTTGTTGAAAAAATTAAAGGCAATGGGGACTATAAACTAAAGACCAGTGAGCTTGACTTAAATTCATGGGAATATTATAGAATGTAAGATTAAAGAGATGAATGGTGAACATTAAAAGAAAGCTAGGAATCTCAGTGGTAGAGAGATTTAAAAAACATGCTTATTAGAATAGAGGAAAGATTTTTAATAGACAATGTTTATCACAAATAGCCATCAAGGCTTCAGCAAGAGTAGGTCATAATACCAAATAAATGGGTTTTTTTCTTTTTTTATGGAATAATTAAACTGTCAGTTAAAGGGTAATGCTGGAGATTCTGATTTTATCCTGATTTTAGCAAAACATTTGATAAAGTATCTCAAGCAATTATTATGGAAAATCTGGAGAGAAATTAACTAGATCATAATACAATGAGATGAGCTCAAAACTGGTTGAATGGCCGGATTCAAAGAGTAGTCTCTAATGGGTCATTGTCAGTTTGGCAGGAGATTTCAAGTGGAGAATCCTAGGAGTCTGTGATCGGTATTATTTAACATTTTTATCAACAACTTGGATGAAAGAATAGATGGCATGCTGGTCACTTTTGTATATGACATTGATCTTGGAGAGATCACTAACATGTTGCCAGACCAAGTCAGTGTCCAAAAAGATTCTGATAGACTAAGACATTTGGTTAAATATAATAATAATCTAATAAGGTAAAATTCAATTCAAATAAATGTAAAGTCTTATGCTTGGGTTAAAAAAATAAATCTTCTCAGTACATCAGGGAAGATAGGATTTGACATCAGTTTATCCGGAAATATGTTAGTGTGCTTTAGTCTTCAAGTTTAAAAAAAAAAAAAAAAAGAACAAATGTGATCTTGGAACTGGATTAAGAATGAATTATTTCCAAAATGATGAGGTGACAGCCCTTCTGTACTCTAGTTAAGCTATATCTGGAGGATTATGGTGAATTCTGGGCATGATTATTTTTTAAATAATTTATATTTTATTATAATATTGTTATATTATATTTGTATATATTGATCATTATATTATTTCTAGGCTGGAGAAGATCCATAGGAAGGCAGGATAGTGAAAGGTCTTGAAAAATCCATCATAGGAGTATTTGAAAAGTGAGAATATTTAGGATATGATAGCTTTCTTCAAAAATTTGAAAGGCTGTTACTTGGACAGAGGTGACTAGACATGTTCTACTTTAAATTGCTGGCCCCACAGTGTAGGATCAGGGGAAATGGGTAGAAATGTCAAAAATTCAAATTTGGGCTTGAGGTCATAAAAAACTCTCTAAAAATTAGAAGTGATAGAGTGGAATGGGCTGCCTCCAGAGGTGGTAGGATACCCATCATTAAGCGCCTTCAAGCAGATGTTAAGTAACCATTTGTCAGCTATTTTATAGAGTAGTTTGAGTATAAATTGGGCTGCTATGGTTTGTTACTAATGCAGGGATATGATGGAGCTAGCTCTAATTAACTGGTGAGACTGCCAAATTTTCAATGAGAACAATTCTTCTTAGGAAATCTGCAAAAGCTACCAATCAGGACTTGACTATTATCCTGCTGATTGCCTAGTTTTTAAAAAGTGAAGAAGAAAATGTTATCGATACAGATTAAAACTTAAAAGTATATTATGTTGGGGACAGCTGGGTAGCTCAGTGGATTGAGAGCTAGGCCTAGAGATGGGAGGTCCTAGGTTCAAATCTGGCCTCAGACACTTCCCAGCTGTGTGACCCTGGGCAAGTCACTTGACCCCCATTGCCTACCCTTACCAATCTTCCACCTATGAGACAATACACAGTATTGACTCCAAGACGGAAGGTAAGGGTTTATTAAAAAAAAAAAAAAAAGTATATTATGTTGAGATGCTAGGTGGCTCAGAAAGCCAGACCTGATTTGGGTTCAAATCTATCCTCAGACACTTCTTCGCAGTGGGATCTTAACCCCAGTTGCTTAGGCCTTACTGCTCTTCTGCCATGGAACCAAATATCTAGTATTGATTCTAAGATGGAAGGTAAGGGTTAAAAAAAAAGGATATTGTATTTGTATTTTGGTTTTGATTTGGCTTTCCAAGAGCCAAGTGTTAAATATTTATGAACACACCTCTGCTCAGGTCTCTTCCAACTCTATATCTTGTGATTCTGGGATAAGCACAGTATACAGGTTTTTTATACGAGACTTTGGGAAAGTCAGGGAAAAAAATCATTGCAGCATTTGATTTTATAGACCCTCTTGTTATCCATAATAAATGATTAATTAAAATGACAATCATCTTATTTTCACAACAAAGAGGCAACTCCAGAGAAAGCTCAATGTTTTCAGAGTTGCTGATTCAAAATTGTTTTCAATTGCTGAATAGAAAGAAACATTTTTTAGAAAATATCTAGCCCCTTTTTTGGAGGGTCGTCCGAAAATGCAATTTCATTCATGGATGGAATGCCTGATTAGGAAAATTTCTTCTACCAAGGCAAATGCTCTTCAATTTCAATAAGCAATAATTTAGTGAACTAATCAATTCGCAATAAAGTGACTTGCTCAGCATCACTCAACTTACATTTATTAAAGGTACCATTTGAATCCAGGACCTCCTGTCTCTGAGACTGATTCTCTTCTATATACCACAGTCAGCTGCCTCACATTTTGCAAATTTTCAGATCTTAAAAACAAGTAATCCATAAAAAAAATTGTGCATTTCTATTAATTGGCTAGATGTGCCTATATCTGACTAGGGCACATTCCAAACATGCCCGAATATTGTTGGGCATATTCTACATATATGCCAACATCTACTTGGAAATAAATATATATAAGTATATATTTAAAGTAGTATTGGGGTTTTAAGCCTTAATTTGTCTAAATGTGTTAAATTCTACAGATTTATTGATTTTTCTGATTTTTCAAAAGGATTATATTTAAGAATGTTTCCCAGCAACTTCTTTGCAATTATTCTAGGCATGTGTAAACTCTACATGGAAGATGGATACATATTTTCAATTGTCCTGAACTATGAATATGACCTGAGGAGCAGTTAGAATGAGCATGGGATCCTTTTGGAATAGCTCTGTCAAGGTCAATGCTGTAGTCTCCAAAATGCCTGGAGTATCTGACAAAGGCAGCATTGTTTTCTTCCTTTTTCTCATTTTCCTTTCCAGAGGAAGCCACCAGAGTAAATTCCTCCAGTGCATTTTGCTACAGAGAATGAGAGAAAAAAAGAATAATGTTTATTAATATTTGAACATCAGTGGAAATAAAAACATCCCAAACGCTCAGAAAGATTTACAAGCCTGAATCAGGGAATGTTTTGTGCACTGATCCTTTAAGTGAATTCTGAAAGAGCGAAAATATGGAGGGTGGGGGGGAAGCAAATGGCCACAATGATTCAGACCTGTTAAAAACTACGGAGCAATGGTGGTATGTAGAGGATAAAACCAATAGGATGTGTGAAAAAATGAGAAACTACACAATAGTATACTTTAAGGCTGGTATGGTACTACCTGAACACTCTATTCAAGAGATGTTTTTAAAAGTCAGATTTTTGAAATTATGTAGTTCAAGAACTCAATTGCAGAAAAATCAAAAGTAAAAAACATGGAATTAGCTCCTATTTACCTCATATTTATTCTGTGTCCATTGATGGAAATCATGACCTGATGAAAACAAGTTAGAAGTAGGATATTGAGCTGAGGGACATAATTAAAGGGTGATAGGCAGAGGGTTTCCCTTGGGTACATCCTTCTAAACAGATGACCCTTTTTTGAGAACCAGAAAATATCTATAGCGCAAGATTTTTATGGCACTGATACCATAATGTGGACTCATCTCTAGCAAACATTGTACCTGAATAAATGTTAATTTGATGAAAAAATTTAGCCTCCTTAAAGGAAAAAGTTTATTTGTTTCTCCCCCTACCTGGGGGCTTGAAGTCTTTATATTTCCCAGAGTATTTATATATAATATAAAAGTGCTTATATATCATATATAAATATATATATATGTCTGATTTCTACATTTAGGCTCTACAATTTAAAACTGGATGAAGTTGTAGGTTATTTTGTCCAATCCTCTTATTTTTACACAAGACAAACAAAAGAGTTACTTATCTAAGGATATAATAAGTAGCAGAGCCAAAATTCAAAAGTGTTGTGGGACATCTGATCATAAATCCAGCATTTTTTTCCACTGCTCCATGCTGCCTCTTCAATCCTTCTCAAAATTTTACTGGTCAATTCAGATGGCTCTATTTATTCTTAGAAATTCTGTTTTGCTTTCTTTTTTCTCCTTTCACCTTCCTTTTTAAAGGTTGGATCTCCCTCTCTTACTCAGGCAGGAAGTGCAGAGGCTATTCATGCACCAAATCCTCTTACTGATTACTCCCTCCTTAAGCCATCTAGTGGTCCTCTACTTCTGGGGGCATCACCCTATAAATGCTGAACTTGCTGTGGACACCTGAATGGCATAGCTCACTACAGCTCAGAACTCCTGAGGTTAGGAGATCCACCAGCCTCAGCTTTCCCAGGAGTTGGAATTACAGGAATGCACTACCATGCCTATATCTACTTTTCTTTTGGAAAACAAAAATAAAACAAAGGAACTTTCTCTTTTGTTTGTCAAGTCTTACCTATTTCAGGAAAATTACTTTTAAAAGGCCCAAATTGTGTTTAACTTAAGATTTATATTTTCGGATGCCTTTTGCTTTTACCATTTTCATTTCTGAATATACCTCCTTACCTCAATCAGGAAACCACCTCTTTTAAAAAAGCTTTAAAAATAAAGTAAAAACTATTTGGCACAATTAACTAATATTGACAGTATGTGATAGCATATACAATATTACACACTTATAGTTGGCCATCTCTCTAACTATGTGAAATAGGCACCTTTCTTTGGTTTTTTTCCCCAAAATAGATTCATTTATTTCCAACTTAAATTCATATATTTTCCTGATATAACATTGTTTTTAGGTGTTTGTATTTGCAAATATATGTACATGAAACAGTGATACTGTGTATTCTTTACCCTTTGATGAATATGTTGGAGATCCTCTTTGGAATTTATATTGGTTATCAATGGGATTCCTAGTGATTTTCTGTGGAAGTAAATAAGAGACTTTATTAAACATTTTTCTTTCAGTGTAACACACAAAATGAACAGATCAATCCAACAACCCAAGCCATTTCATTTTTACCTCACTGAGCCTGAATAGTAGAGACAGCAATAATGCCACTGGGGAGATGATGAAAATGGAAAGCATGCCATTCATTAAGGAGACTACAGAGACATCTAGGAGGCCAACTTCAGGAAAGTACTTTAAAAAAAATTACACACCCCTAAGTAAAAATTGTATTAATTTTAAAATATCAAACATAAATTTACTCTGAAGCATAATACAAACAACATAAATGTACAGTATTTTGATTCTATAAAATTTCCCTTTACTGAAGTTTACTTTCTTGTCCATTCCATTGAGATTCCTCTTTCACCCTTGGAAAATGAGAAGGTAGGTATTTACTAGAATTTTTTTAACTACAATTTTTTCTCTAAATAAATAAACAAATATTTAAAAAATATTTGAGTCTCAGTTCCTTGTTTATAAATTACTGGCTAAGAAAAACTAAATACAACTTCTTAAAAATTTCACATCCTTGGCTGTTTGTATTAAATTACATATACCCTGAAACAACTAAAGCCTTCCCTACAATTAATATAGAACAAGATATCCAACAACTGGTTCAAAATCTTCAACATATGGAAACAGAGACAGCTGTTGTTTTAGCATTCTTAAGTGCATTCTCCAATCACCCAGAGGTCATGGGAAAGTTAGCAGTTTCATAGCCTGATGAGGGAGCATATATTTAAAGTGTTTTTCCTTTCATCAAAAGTCATTATATGGTTTCTCTCAAGGAATCAACATATTTAGTCTAAGATAAGAACTTAATTTTAATCTTCCATAATTATTTCAATGACATTAGCTCTGTTCTTTCAAAAGTTGTCATTTCCACTGTAAATTTACTTGGTCCATTCTAACCACTTTTCCTGACTTCATTTTTCTTAAATGTCATTTCTATTTCCCTCATGTGAAGAAAGTAGTACATCAGGTAGGAACATAGACTTTAATCTAGAAGGAACCTTTAGGTACCCTCTAATCACAGGACTGAGGATCCAGAGCTAGAAGGAACCACAGAGGCGATCTGGTACACTTCACTCATTTTGCAAGAGAGGGAACTATATAGCCCAGTGAGGTTCAGTGATTTGCCAAGAGTCACATACACAGGTAGTCTATGAATGTAGTCCTTCAGATTTCAAATTCAAGTCTACCGTCAATGATGAGACTCAACTGTTATAGAAATCTAGGCTCTTTTTGGTCCATTTTTTGTCCTTTTCCAATTTCTTCTATAAATGTTCTTGGGATGATCTGGTTTACATGTATGTCATTCTAACATATTTTTAGATTCATTTCCACAATTCTACCTCCTGCTGCTTAGTATTTTGTGAGGCAACACTTCTGATAATCTTTTATCTTCCTCCTCTATGCTATTTTTCAGATTCATTTGTAGACTAATCCATGTTGTTTTTGCCTTTCATATCTTCTGACTTGGAGATAATTTTGTTCAATGAACCTTTGATTATCATTACCTAACAAGGTATAAAAGAATATATGTTTGCCATTGTTATGAAGGATGTCTTCCTGCAAAGTCCAAGCTGAAGAGGGATTCCTACAGATTGGGGGATCTTCCAGGTGCTACCATCTGTGGAAGACCTTGCATATTGTCCCTACAAGGGCTCCTCAATGAAATTAAATTTCCTTCAAAAGAGATCAGCCTAACAATCCACGTAACAAAAGCTAAAGAGATCAGAAATGGTTGTTGTCCAGACCATGACATGCATTTGCTAGGGCATATGGACATATCAATTGAAGTACATATATCTAAGGCAGGCACTGTTTATGAATGACCTGGGGCCATCACTGAGCAGAAGGAAGAGAATGATTTAACTGAGTTTGGGAAATGAAGTGCATTTTTAATGCCCCGAAGTCCACCCATATAGGAAAACTGACATGAAATTTGGGGTGGTCCAAAGGAGAATGATGGAATACCTAGGTTACAGCATATTACTAATAATGATATACAAGCAACAATAATATAAAAGATATCACCTAGGAAAAATATGATTAGACAATCAGATATATTTGTCATATAATAAGAGTAAATGTACAATCCAAATAATATACTGCTATCCATAAAATGTTAGAACACTTAGAAGAATGATTTATAGCACGATGGATAGAGCCTCAGTGGAGGATTCATGGGATGACAAGGATAAGAATTGCACAAGATGAGAAGGTATTTATTAGTGCAATTTGCACCAGTAGAGGGAAAACCGCATTTTTGAGACCACAAATCCAATGAAGTATTGAAGACGTTGATAAGTAACAATCAAATCTCTTCAGATCTTATTGATGTACTAGGATTTATGCTTTTTCAAAAAAAGATGTCAAAATATAGATTTGATTCCAAAGACCACCTTAAAAATAATATAGTCTCACTTACTTCTTCTTGTTCCATGGCAATTAATGCAGCATTGAGAGACATATATCCTAATACCAAGAAAAGGCAAACTGTGAGCCTTTCAGTATGAGTGAAGCAACTATACGAAGGACGACTATATACTGATATCCACATGTGGAAATCTTCTAGGTACTCAGTGAATTTGGTGTACAAAAGCTAAAACAAAAATGAGCAAAAGTGCTATTATTGATACAACATACAAACTGAAAATTTGTGAATATTCTGAAATTATCTTGGTATGAGAAACACAATAATTGATAGATATTCGTGGATTTTAAAAGGAACAATTCATGAATGTCACTGCTTCAGTTGTTCCCGAATCACATCCTGATATACTGTATGGTTTAATATCAATACAATGAAAATTTACTAAGTTATCTCCTCTATTCGTTCCATACTTGAAAAAAACATAATACGACTTGAAAATAATTTGGGGAGATAATGCAAAAAAAAAAAAAAAAAGATTTGTATAATCACTCAACAAGCATTGATTGATTGCTATGTGACCAGCTCTGAGGACACAAAGACAAAAAAATAGTCCCTTAGTTCCTGCTTTCAAGGAATTTATGTTCTACTCAGGGCAGAGGGTAAATGGGTGGCAGGGGATATATATTCTATGTGGGAGATAGATTTAACAAAGATAACAGAAACAGATAACAAGTAAGCATCTGTTGCAATTGTTTAGGCAAGAGGTGATGAGAGCCTGAACTGAGATGGCAGATGTTTGTAGAGGCAGAAAATGTGGCAACTGAAAGGTTGTGAGGCTTGAGTAAGAGTGAAGACTTAAGGACTGTGAACCTGGGAAGTTGGAAGAGCATTGAAGCCCTCAAAAGGAATAAGGAAGTTAGGAAGCAGAGAGGTTTGGGAAGTGAGGAACAAAACGTTATCTTGCAGATACATTGAGCATGTAACTTGTATCTGGCTTCCACTTGGAAATGTCTTCAGAAATCTAACCCAGTGCTCTTTCTACTATCCTAAACTTCCTTTCTTCCCCAGTTGAGCCCCAGTGGGCTATGTTTAAATGGTTCAAGAAAAGATAATGTTATATTAACTGGAAAAAATTTACTGCAATGATAGAAAATGGAACAGAATGCTGGTTACTAAAACCACCTCCTAATGATTTTTAAATAGTAACATCTTCATTGGTTCGAAGAGATTTGTTCCTACCATTACAAAATTTAAGAGGGATTTTTCTCTAACTTTCATAAGTAAAACAGATTTTGAGATGGAAGAAAAGTTGGCGATCATCTAGTTCAACCACCTCCCCCTCAACACACACGCCCCTTTTGTAGTTGATTAAATGTAGGTTAAATGAATTACCCAAGGTCAAACAGGTAATAAATGGCAGTTGAAATCTGAACCTGGGTCCTTTGACTATAAATCCATGGCTCCTTCCACCATACCATGCTGAGGGTATATCCAGGAAAAATAGCAAAATGTTGTGGATTGGCACTGGAGCCAGGAAGACCTGGGTTCAAATTCCAGCTGAGACACACACCTTGATGGGAAAAAATACTGAATTTAACATCAAAGGATCTGGATTCAAATCCACTTATTAGCTGTGACCTTGGATAGGTTACTCAAACTCCTTATTCTTCAGTTTCATTAATTCTAAAAGAATGGCTTGGACTTGATCAAATCTAAGTTCCTTTCAGTTTAAAATCTTATTAATTTCTTAGTGACCCCAGGTAATTCTTTCAGAGTAACCTGCAAACAAGGAGTTTTCCAAGTTGATGAAATTCTATGATCAGACTCCCAAAAAAAAGTTATAGCCAAAAGAAACACTGAAGAGCTTAAAACATTAACCTGGGATAGTAGCCTGACTTCATTTCTTACTTACTTTCCTGAAACCAAGTCCACTTTTGAGAGGTGTGAGTTCTCGATCAACTTTCCCATCCCACTTGTTCACAGCTAGCCAGCACTCGGCAGGAAAGAACCAGCTTGCTCCGGTAATCAGATCTTTCACAATTACATGGCTGATATACCAACTTGGAGAACATCCACTGTTATCATGCCAAAGGTGAATTTTCCAAAGTGGGCCTAGATTATTTGGAATACTAATAGTATATACATACAAAAGGGAAAAAAAGATTATCAATTGTATCTGTTCTTTTTATTTCTTCATCCATTGGTTATCTATTTTTAAGGTAAATATCTCATCCACTTTTTGTTGTTCAGTTGTTTCAGTTGGGTTTGATTCTCTGTGACCCCACTTGGGATTTTCTTGGCAAAGACACTGGAGAGGTTTGCCATTTCCTTCTCCAGCCCATTTTGTGGATAAGGAAACTGAGGCAAACAGAACTAAGTGATTTGCCCAGAATCACACAGTGTGTCTGAAGCATTTGAACTCAGGTCTTTAGGACTCTAGACCCAATACCATATCCATTGTACCACCTAGCTGCCCCAAATATCTCATTGACTAGACCCTACTAATATGAATTTTTTGCCAAGTTGGCCTGAATGAGACTGAAATTTCTCTTCTTTGCTACAAAGGAAAGGCTTGCTTGTCAGCCTTTTGTTATGATGGACAAAGAGGGAAGCAGCTGCAGGATCTTTTTAGCTGAAGTGAATGTAGAGGAAGATAAACAGTGGGGTTGGCTATGCATGGTCAAGCATAAAATCATAAACACTAGAATGATGGAGAATGGCAAAAAGAGAGAACTCTTTATTGAATTCAACACTAGAGAGGCAGTGATGGGAAGCTGAAAGAGATTTGGACTTGGGATTAGGAAAGCTATGGGTTCAAAACACCAACTGTCTGAGAGGAGACAAAGTTTCTTTATCTATCAAAGGAGGATAATAAAACTTATAATAACTACTTCACAAGGCTATTTTGAGGAAATTTTTTGTAAATTTTTAAGTGTCAAAACCTATTATCTTAAAAAATAATTCAAGCATGATCTTTTCCCGTAAGTCATCCCCTCACTTCCAGTCACTGAACCCTTATTTTAGTGAAGAAAAACATTTAAATAAAGCTAACACATGAATCACATCTGTGGCCCCCATGGCTCTGCTGATAAGGAAAAAGTGTGTCTCTTTTTATGTTTCCTATAGTCAAGATGGTTCACTATAATATGTCAAAATTTAACTTCTCTTATTGTCATTTGCATTTGTTATAGTTTGGGGATATACTCGTCTATGGTTCAGCCCTTTTCACTTTCCCTCATTTCAGGCAAGTCTTAGCGTGTTACTCATTTCTTACTACACTATAATATTCACCGTTGCTTAGTACAATTTGATATTCTATAAGTCATTCCAGTTGATTAGAACTTGTTTTGTTTCCTCTTTATACAACCACAGAGAGTGTTGCTAGGAAGGCTATATATGTTAGTAGTAGTAGTAGTAGTAGTAGTTAATTTTGCATAGCATTTTAAGGTTTGCAAAGTGCTTTATACATTTTATTGCCTTTATCCTCATGACATTCTTGTGAAATAATACTATTACTATCCTCATTTACAAATGAGAAAATCAAAACTGAGAGTGGTTAAATGACTTGCCCAGGGTCTCAAAGATAAGTATGTGAGGCAAGATTCAAATTCAGATAAACTTGACTCAAAACTTAGTTCTCTAATCCAATATGCCAATAGCACTTCTAGAAAAATTCAAATGATCTCCAGAATGTTTGAACCAATTCACAGAACCACAAGAACTATATCTGTGAGCTTACTTCTCATTAGCCCTTCCAAAGTTGACTTTATATTTTTTAATCATCTTTGCCAATTTTATAGTTATAAGGTAAAAACTTAGCATGGTTTTCCCATCTGCATTTCTTATGAGAATAATAGAACTGTAATTAATTAAAATGTGACTTGAAGAAACATTTCAAAGGGTTACTCATCATATTTATTTCTTCTTCTGAATAATGAGAGAACATATTCTTTGACTCTCTTTGTTGGAGGCAGATTTTATTGGGGTATGCTGGCAAAAATTTAACTGCTGGCTCTCTGGGGAAAAAAGTCCATACAACATCTTTGTTTAATCTGAATCATTCACATCATTTCCACTTTCTTAAAGTTCAGAAGACACAAAACATCAATTTTAATATTTCCTGATTTCAGGGGCAGTTGGGTGACTCAGTGGATTGAGCACCAGACCTAGAGAAGGGAGGTCTTAGGTTCAAATATCACCTCAGACATTTCCTAGCTGTGTGACCCTGGGCAAGTCACTTAACCCCCATTGCCTAGCACTTACCACTCTTCTGCCTTAGAACCAATTCACATTATTGATTCTAAGATGGAAGGTAAGGGTTTTTTAAAAATCTATTTCCTGATTTCTCTGATATAAATGCTCATGCTCAAAATTAAAAATCAGCTCTAATAAACCAGTAGTAGCTGACTCCAGTACAATGCTAGATTGGAACCTTTTGGTAGACCCCAGATCTATATTTTATTATGATCCTGGCTTTGGTCCTGTTTTCCATCTCACAGACCACTTATCACTCCTGGCTCTTCAGTTCCATATAGCTCCATATTGTAGATCTTGTCTTGAGTCAGAAGTGATTCTTTCCCTAAATATGTCCAGGAACTTCCCATCTATAATCTTATAATCCCTTTTCAACATCTCTATCAGTCCTTCCCCCAATATCCCCAAACAAGGAAGGCATCAATTGATGCTACGGAAGCCCAACAGTGAAATAATTTGTTAAATTTCTATCCCAGCCCCATCCTCAGGTCAAAGCAAGGGGAATAATATATTGCTAGGCAAATTAGTAGCATAAGAAATATTTGGGGAGGGAAAATGAAATCAACTTAGTATAATAAGCTTTTGACAGTTTGGGAGTTATTCAAAATGCAAATAAGAGTTCTCCAATGCAAATATATAACAGCTTTGTATTTCTTTTAAAATATTTGCTAATTTAGACAGGTTTTATATTCCATTAAGTATGAATGAGTAAAATGTAACTGTATTTCAAAGTACCTTACTATAAAAGTGTGCCTGGAGTTCCTTTCAAAAAGGGGCTTCTCTGGGCAATAGAGTTCTCTTGTCTCTGAAAATTCATATTCTCCATAGAAAACAATGTGAACCTTCATATACAAAAAGACGGGAAAACAGAAATCTATGAAATGTGGGCACAATGAGAATTACAATCAACTAAGTTTAAAATATAATTCATGTACATTTAAGTGCATTTCAGTTTTTTTATTCTAAAGATCAATGTATAGATTCCTTTTCTGTGACCATTAATCTTCTAGAAGACTTTAATTTCTAAGGGTATCCTAAATATTTTCCCAGATACCAGAGAAACATATATTACTCTGAATTCATAGTCAGTTAAGAGTCAAAAAATAATTATTAAACACCTATTGTATGTCTTTTTTGTGCCATGATCATCCTTTTGCTCTCAAGTAATTTATTGAAGTAGTGGAAAGTATTTGGCAGATTGGGGTGAATTTGGTTTGCTCTATATGTATTTACAATATCTCTCCTTTCCCAATATTTCTTAGGTAATTTAAATGGTTTCTGATATATGCAAAACAGAATAAGGATCCTTTCAACAACCTCAACTCTTAGAGACTACTATAAAATGTATAATTTATCCACTTAGTCAACAATCATTAATAGTGGAAGAAGGTGTATAATATTTTCTTTTCCTCATTTCCTTTAATAAAGTCATTGGCAAAGGAAAAGGGAAATGACAATTATATTGTTAAATTATAGTAGTAGGAATTGAGTAGACAATAAAAGAAGAGGCAACTTGTTGCTAAATCACCCCACGTATATCTCTGAGGGAATTTCCTACACAGGTATCCTGAATCATTTCCTGACACCATAGAGACTTGGAAAGCTGAACACATAGTCAATTCAAAGGCAGCAGTTATCTATAAAGTACTTAGCACTGTGCTCCATAAAGCACTGGGCACTGTGGCACACACAGAGGAAATAGAAAATTGTCTTTGTTTACAATCCAATTCAGGAAACAAGACTAATATCCATGAAGTGCTCTTGGAGTAAAAGATTCTTATTTTTCAGCCTGGACTTATGGTTTCATGGCTGGAGGGAGCTTTCTCATGGGTAAATGTCTCCTCACCAAGATTAGCCATTGTCAGTCTTATAGTCTTAGAGTACTGGGGCGCTGAAGGGCCAAGAGATTCACCCAAGTTTTTGATACAGAGCCAGTATGTGTCAAAGGTAGGATTTGAACCCAGGTCTTCCTAACTGCAAGACCAGCTCTCTACCCACTCCTCCATACAACCTCCATACAACCTAAATGATATCAGAAAAATAATGTATATAATCAATGGATTCTTTGATAAAAGAAAAAGGGATTTGAATAATTTGAATATTGAAAATGAAATATTTGAATAAAATAAAATAAAGAGAAAATCAAGAAAGATTTCCAGAGTTGAACCTTGAAGGGAATATTCCACAAGTCCCCAAAAATCTTTAAGTTAAAGAACTCTGGGTATACTTTGCAAGAAATGTGGCTGTATAGGAGACTGTCCATAAAAGACCTTGGAGTTTTGGTGTCATGAGAATTTGATGAGTCAACAGTGTGACACAGCAACCTTGGATGCTAATGTCATCACAGCCTTTGTTGAGTAGCACAAAATCTAGGAATAAGGAGGTAACAGTCTTGCTGTGTTCTATGGCACAGACTACATATGGAATATAGGGTTCACTTTAGGCAAAATATTTTAGAAAGGACATTAATATATTGGGGAGTATCCATAAGAGATTGGCCAGAGGAGGAATGTTGGGTTTATTCCATTTAAGAATCTGTTTAAGAAACTCCAGATGCAAACATCTAAAGAAGAGAAGGCTTAGTGAGGAAGGAAGAGGCAGGGAACATGATGGCTGACTTCATTAGTTTGAATGGCTCTCCACCCTCTCTTTCCTGACTGGTTTCTCATTCTTCCGCCATATATATTCTACATCATTGGTTTCAAACTCAAATAGTCATGAAGGCCCCTATACCACACATGAAGATCCCTCTGGGCTGAATATTGACTTAGAAAACCAAATATGGAAATTTTATTCTATTGTACTTTTATTTATTTCTTTGGACATTTCCCAATTGCATTTTAATCTGGTTTAGGAGTTCTGAAGCTGTAATGCACCTTCCATGTTGGACAACTCTGCTCTACATTACAGCCAATTTGGTCTTCTTGAGAGAGGAGTTAGACTGGTCCTATCAGATCATAGAGGACAGAATGGATAGAAGTAGCAAAGAAGCGAGTCAGGCTTGATGGAAAGAAAATCTTCCTAAAAATAGGAGATATACAAAAAGGAGAATGGACTACTTTTAAAAGTTCTCCTTTACTTGAAGTCTTCAAGCAAAGATTGAATGGTGATGTGTTGAATGTGTTATAGAGTACAGACTTTTTCAGGATTACGTTAGGCTAAATGACTCTTAATTCAATAAGAATGTGGATTATACAGTAGGTAGAAAATCTCTAACTATGAAGGTGACGCGGTCAATGTGGCCACTGTCACCGGTCAGTCTGTAGATGATGACTTGGTGATAAAGCTATAGGACTGTAGTGGATGTAAGCTAACAATACTGCTGTCTTACTCCTATTACTTGGCTCTAAAATGCAATTATTTTCCTTTTAAATGTTTTCCAAATACCTTTGCAGTCAACTGTGCTGGGGCTCGAAAACCTGTGTCAATAATGACTAAATAGACCTGCTTGTCTCTAGACTGGGAGTTTCCCTGTAAGAAAATGGATCCATTCTTCTTTTGTTCGTGTAGGTCTCTACGCTTGCTTGCAGTGGCCAAAAGAGCAAAAAGAAGCAGAGAAAGCATAACAAGAATACTGGGAAACAGGTTTTGTGGGATGCTGTTGAGAAAAGGAAAAAATAAAAACTAATTAATGATTGAAGTGAACATATTAATAGAAATGTTCATAGAGAAGTAGCATGCTCTAATAGTTATACAACTTGGAGAACATGGATTTTTACCCTTGGCTTCAAAAGTGATTAATGGGCCTGCTAGCAAAGCAACATCACATCTTTGTACCTTTGAAAGAAAAATGACTTCCTACAAATATTGTATGTGATAAGATCATTACTTTGTTCGTTATATTTATGTTCTTCTTTTATCTACAAAGCAGTCGTGAAAAAGTTTCAAAAATCTCTTTTAAAAGCTTATCTCAGAACAAGTTCCCTGCTATGAATAATATTGAAAATAAAAGTTATTAAGCAAAATAAAATGTAGTACTTTCTGTGGCAAAATCTATATCTAACACAGATTTTTTTTCTAGAATTTGGTCAGTATATTAATTCATTTCATTTGGATAATTCAATTCAAGAAACCATTAATCATTTAATATGTTGCCATGGATTGTACAAAACCTTATTAATTGCTTATGATATGCAATGAATTAAACTAATAAAATAAGAAATAAAGATGACATAGTTTGTGGTCTCAGTGATTAATAGTATATAGTAGGGGTGAGAGCTTAAAAAATGTTTACAAATTAAAATATAAATGTATAAAATCAGTAGTACAAAGTGCTATAAATTTAGATGAAGGAGAGATTACTACTGCTAAGGTAATCAAGGTGAAATCTGAGGTGAAAAGTGATAGGATTTCAAACCTATGAAGGCAGAAGATGAAAAATGAGGGCATTTCATGTATAATAAATAGAGCAAAATTACAGCTACAGGTAAATTTTAAAATAGGCTCAGTGGTAGCAAGTTATCTAATTCACTGAAATTATATGACTTATTTGACACAGAACACATGTATGACACATAAGACACAGAACAGTGTGAATGAGGTTGGCAAATGGTAGTGAAGAGCTTTGAATTATAAGATATGAAATTACGGTTTTAATAGGCAATATATGGAATAACTGAATGTTTTTTAAGCAGTGGGGTTGAATATCTGGCTTGTGCATTAAAAGGGCAAATTTGGCATTGGCATATAGGAAAGCATAGAGACTCGAGATTGAGAAACAAGTAAGGAGGCTACTGCAATAGTCTAAGCAAAAGGCAATGAAAGTCTGACTATGATGAAATTTTTAAGATTAGTGGGTAACAAGCAGAAAGAAATAAATACGAAAGACATGGTGGAGGCAGATTTAATAGGAAATAGCAATTGATTGAATTTGTAGGACAAGGAGAGGATCAAAGAAGACTTCAGAGTTAAAGGCATGGGTCATTAGAAGAATGGTGGTGCCATTAACTCAGGCAGTAAAGTTAAGGAGAGAACCTAGTTTGAGGGAAAATTAGTTCAGTTCAACATATATTGAAGATGCCCACTAGGCAGTTGGACAAAAAAGTCTGGAGCACAAGAAAGAAAGCAGAGCTTATATAGAAGAATCAAGAGGCTTCTGCAGAAAGTTAACAGTTGAAGTTGCAGGCATGAAATTGAAAATGAAAAGATAAAGAGAGAAGAGAGTTAAGGACAGAACATTGGGGATAACCAACCTTAAGGGTTGAGAGAAGGAAGAAAAGTTAACAAAGGAGAAAAATGACTAAATGGATTCCTTGAAGAATTAAATGTCTCTTCATTTAGTGAAATTTGCTTACCTCCTTAATAGAGATACATCATTAATTTCAAAGCTGGCTTTTAGTTTTCTTCTTAAAACAGTGAATGTTGTGAAATGATTATAACTAGGAGAATAATATCAATTAGTATAAGCCATCTAAAAGTTAAAAAATAGTTATTTTTGATGCAAGGATAAAATTTTTATATCTCATTACAGTAGTTTCTTGAGTACATACCCCAGATTCTAGAATTTCAGTTTGGGGTATCTGTTAGAAGTGTGAAAGGGGAAAAAACTTCCAATGATTATAATTGCTTTACCAAATTGAAAGTATTTAATCAGAATCTTTTAAAACTATATTTTGAACTATGAAAATATGAAAAAATTAGCTATTTTAATTAACTATAAAATTTATGTTAGCTCTTTCTATTCTCTATTTTGTCATTAAGCAGGACATTAGTTGCAGTTTACAAATTACAGTGAGTGATAAAAAATTTTCTTGTTTTCAGTATCCAAAATGTTTGGTTCACTCTGGACAAATTTAGCCTCGAGAAGATAATTACAAAAATATAGTTCCATATGAAATTGGTTTATCTTATGGTCCTAAAGAGAAATTGATGATTAGAACAGAAGATGGGAGTGTTCATGCAGGCCGAATACATGATAACTGCTGAACTGGTTGAATACTATGCCAGTACATCTGACATGTAAAAGTCTGAGAAAAATCTTCTTGTTCCTAGAATAGAAGTTCTAAAGTGAATCTCTGAATGATTATGAACAATAATCACACTGGATAAGAACGCATTAATAGGTTATCATGGATAATTACCTTTTACCAAAAGAGAAAAAACTCACATCAATAAGATCATGAATCCAGTGAAAGAATGAAGTTTTAAACTAATGCATTATTTGTGTTCACAAAGAACAAAATAAATAATAAAATTCATTAAGAGAAAATTAGTTTTGTAGCTCCATAAATATAATATAAAAAATTACTGGATAGACAAAAATATCACCAAGAGGAGTAGTATTCTTTACACATAGATGGTATAGTATATGTTTATGGTTTTTTTTTATTTTCAGCTTCTCAATACAGATCATTTTAATAACAAATGCTTACTGAGAACTCACTATACATATGATACATAATAATATGTAACCCAAAGTAGTAGGGAGGAGGGAAATATTCCTTTAGAAAAGGTACTCAGGATCCTTTCCCAAAATGGCGTCAATACCTGCAATTCACTGTTTGTGGAGAAGTTCCTTGTTGTGGATAAGAATCATCTGATTTCCATTCTCTGTTCTCATCCCAAAACAGGCATCGGATCCAGTGGAAACTAACTGTATAGTTCACAACGTCAGCTAGATATTTGTTCATAGGCTTTTGGTCATAACCAGCATCTAACAAGGATAAATAACCAGATGCTGCATCTGAAATGAAAAACATACAGTAAATATTCAAAAAGTAATAACAATCCCCTTCAAAAAGTCAAATAAGGCATAGAATAATCTATGAGCACAATACACTAGAAATTACTATGGCATTCAGTTGGAAGTGATTCATCTTAAGCCCAAAGCTGATAAGATGATGGATTTATAGCTAGAAAATACCTGAGAGATCAAACAGTTCAAGTTTCTCATTTTAGAGTTGAGAAAACTGAGATCCGGAGAGAGGGTGGCAAGCAGTCTAAATCACACAAGTAATCAAAAAAGCAAAGTGTTTATTTGAATCCATGTTCTCTATCTCTACATGTAGTAAGGCTTGTGTTAGAACAATGTGCATATATGCATACACATGTGTATATATGTATATGTATGAATTTTTAATATATATTCACTCAGAAGGTTTTGCAAAAAAGATGAAGAGAATTTGTTAACATACATTAATTTCAGGCTTTCTTGTTCCTAGGTCTAGATGGCTGTAACTAGAACTAGAACAACTCTTTGTCCTGGATGTGGTTTCTTTCTCAATATAACTATATAATTTGTATAAGAAAAATAGGAGAAGAAATCCCACTCTAGTGTGCATTATTTGAGATAATCTAAACCACTACTGATGCTACTGAAATCTTAACCTGCATTAAACAAATTGAAAAGTTGCCATCTTTTAGGAAAGCTCTACTCTTCTTTTTAAGGCTGGATCTCTCTCTATCCAGACTCTAAGTATAGAGGCTCTTCATAAATGTGACCCCACAGTTGATCAGCACAGGAGCTTTGATCTGCTCTGAATCCAGCTTCAGCCAGTGCAGCAGCCACTAGAGACCAATGCTATGAATAATAGTAGTTGTGGGATTTGCAGAGAAGCAAGAAGTATCAAACTGAAGAAATGGGGCTTGAGCTAGATCATAAAGGATGAGTAGGATTTGGACAGGTACAAAGGAAAATCATGGACTTTGAATTCAGGGAGCACAACCCAGGGGAAGGAGAAGAAGAATGGCATTTTTAAAGGAATAATAAGAAGACCAGATTGTGAAGAATAGGTAATAGAAGAGATTTGAAAAGTAAATTTGGTCCAGGTTGTAGAAAGGTGGCTGGCAACTGAACTGTATACTCTAAGCAATGGGAAATCGTTGAGTATTTTAATCCAAGGAGTGACATGATGATAGCAGTTCTTTAGGATGATTAATTTGTCCATAATGTGCAGGATGATTTGGAAGGAGAGAACCTATAGATAGAAAGACCATTCAGAACGCTGCTTTAATCAATCATCCCTTTAAGTATTTGTTCAGTGTCTACCATGTATCCTGTATTCTATCACTAGGACAACTTATAAATCATCCTAATATGCCAACACCCATGCTATCCTGGGATTCTAATCTATCATATTATAATTCTTACAACTCCATTCAATTTAAAATAAAATACATATTTATTCCATTGAAAACATCTCCTTGCAGGTTTTTTACTTACATTAATGTTCCCTAGGGAAGAGTCAACACATTAGTTTAGGAGTGAGATTTCCCACACTATATCAATGAGACTAAAATTCTAAATCATAGAAATCACCTTTCACTGACCTTTCAGGGAAACAGCAGGTATATAAATCTGAACAACTTGTTCATCCCAAGAGTGAATCTGTTTCACGTTAAAAGTTGAAATAGTAGGTTTTTCAGAGAACCTAGGAAAAAATGACAAAGCAATAGTGATTCTGCTCCTGCTAGGTGACCTTACATATTGTTATGTTCCATTAGAAACTATTTTACTGTAATAAAGTCTGAATGGAAAGAAAATATTGCTGTGACCTTGCTAAGAACACTTTGGATTTTCAACACACATTCATGTTTTGCTGACTAGATTATCCATACTAGTGGTTTTTTTAAAAAGCTAGATAATAAGGGAGTATATCTTACTGAAAAGAGAAAGCTAGATAGTTCAGTGGAGAATGCTGAACTTGGACAGCATGAAGACTTAAGTTCTAATTCTGCCTCAGATTCTCACCAGCTGTGTAACTCTGGGCAAGTCACTAAACTTTCCCAATCTCGGTTTTCTCATTAGTAAAAGGGAAATACTAAAAGTTATCTTCCATGATTATTGGGAGAGCAAATGAGAAAACATTTCAATACATTTAAAGTTTAATAACTTAGAGTTTAATAACCTTAAAGAATTACATAAATGACTACTATCATTGAAAACCACCTATATTGTAAGTGTTACACTCACCTGACAAGCAGCATTATGGGGAAAGTTCTTAAGATGGTTTTAGAAAATTCCACTACTATCTGTAGGGATTCCTGGGAGGTCTCAGGAAGCCCAGAGAAATAATGTAAATTCACTTTGTCACGATACAATGAAAATATTGTCTTATTTTGCTCATCATCCTAACAATACAAAAAGAAATAAAATCCAGCTAACACTTTTCTTTGAAAGTACAAATGATGCTTTAAATTAAGTAATATGCTGCAACTGAGAAGGAAAGCAGATCATTTTCAACAGCTCTCCTTACCTGAGCATCACTTTTTTCAAATGCTACTGTCACTGGACTCTCCAGCCTTTTTATATTGATCTTCCTTTTGCTAGTGCAGTTGTAGAGGCTCAAGGCAACCATGACCCCATCAGTCTTTAAAAACAACAAATTCTATCTTAATTGCAAATTAACTCTTCTAAAAAGTAAATGCTTAGGTAGATTAGATTAAAGCATTTATTAAACACTTTTTATATCATAGGCATTCTGTTAAATGGGGATACCATTTCAAAGAAAGAGAAAGAGGGTGTGGAAAAGGCTAGGAAGAGAAAAAGGAGGGAGAGAGTGAGAGAGGAAGAGAGAGACTTTTTTGAGGAGCTCATATTACAATGGAAGAAAGGAAGATAATATATAAAACAAAAGTTGAAAAGCAGGGGCAGTGGCATAAAATATAAAAGTTTGAAGAATCAAGACCAGAGCCATGTTCAAAGTGAGCATTACCTCTCCTTAAATGGAGGTTCTTGGCAGGAACTCACCAATCAGGAGTTCTTTTACCACTGATAATTAGTCATTGGATTCTATTCCCATAGAAGATCAAAGATAAATAGGATCTTAGGATATGAAGTGAATTTCCAGTGTTATTTTCTGTATCAACTATTATGTACCTGAACAGGAACTATTTCCTCCAAATATGGATATTCTTTGAAGTATATTAGCTGAGTGATGTAGCACTGGCTGTGCAATCCCATTCCTGCAGAAATGTGCTCATCTAGGTCATCTGGTAAATGGACCTTAACAGAGCCAACATGCTCGACAGAGTTGTAAAAAGTGTAATGCAGATTGGTCTGGAATGCCATCTGTCCGGTGCTAATATTAAACTGAAATTCTTTACCTGAAGACACATAGTTCTGAAACAAAACACAAAACCACGTGAAAAAAAACTTTGAATCATTATGTATAAGAAGTTATACAGCTCTGGAGAATGTAGAACTGTGGAATTCTCATGACACTGAGATAATGCAGAAAGCCCTTTAGCAAGTCACAGGACTCTTCTTCCTAAAGTGTGTTTTTCTTAGAGATTTCTGAAAATGCAATTTAAAGTGTAATCTGAGAATAAAAAATACAACACAAATAAGGAAAGAGAACTGAAAAAGACTAAGAAAATATTCACACCCTCATACACCCCCTTCATACTTTCATTTAAGCAAGGAGAGCATAGAGAGGTGACTGAGGGGTAAGAGAAAGAGAAAAGAAAGAGAGGAAAAAAAGAGAGGCAGAGAGGAGGAAGAAAATGGAGGGGAAATGAGAAAAAGGGAAAGAATAGGGACCAGAAAGGAGGGAAGGGAAGGAAGAAGGCAGAGAAAGGAATGGAGAAGAGGACAGGAAAGGGGATGGTTTAGTTACAAAGAAAATAACTGGAAATCCTTTCTATTGAATCAGGAGATAGAGAAGGAAAAAAAGGCTAACAGTTTAACTCCTATTTCTTTGGTTTTCTTGCTCAGTGATCAACATCAAATAAAAGAGTGATCCACCATTACTATTATTCACAAGTAACGTCTTATAGTTTGCCTCTACTTATACTTTGACTCTCAAACTTATATTCTATATGCTTAGGCAGGGATGGCCCTAAGAAAATATGATCTATCTTCCTTCCTATAGTATGGAGTGCAGACTCCAGTCCTCCAGAGTACTACTCAAAAGGACAGAGTATGCAGATGCAGAAGTTGGGCAAGTCGTGAAGAGAAAATTCTATTATGTTTGTCTCCTTTAGCCTCAGATTATGGTGGAAAGATATTTAATAGGTGTAGTGTTGTGGCTTTAGGACCACTGGCCTAGAATAGAAAAGAGAGATCATCACACTGAGGATGTGGGGGTCATAACACAGGGCTAGCAGCAGAGTCTGAGACTTGGGGATGAAAGCCAAAGGACTACGGAGGAAGAAGTTCACCCCTTTAAATTTCGGAACTTTGTAGAAACGGGAGATCACTGTACGCAGTAACAGGGATATTGTGGAATGATCAGTGGTGCTAGAAAATTAGCTGTTCTCAGTAATACAAAGATCCAGGCCAATTCTGAGGACCTTTGGACAAAGAATGCTATCTACCTCCACAGAAAGAACTGTTGGAGTCAAAATGCAGATAAAAGCATACAATTTTTCACATGTTTATTTAAGTATATGTATGCGGGGGTTTTGTTTTTGTAAGATTATTCACATACAAAAATGAACAATATGGAAATATGTTTTGAATGATAATACATGTATAACTTAGATTGAATTGCTTCCCAGTTCTGGGAGGGGGAGGAAAGGAGAGAGGGAAACAATTTGGATCATATAACTTGGGAAAACTTGTGTGGAAATTGATTATTACATGTAATTGGTAAAAAGGTAAAATTCTTTAAAAATTAAAAATAATTCATTTTTTAAAACAAAATAAATTTTAGCACTTTGGGGAAAGCTTTATATACACTCATCCTAGTTGTAGCTTTGGACTTAAACAGCTTCGTTAAGTTGTGTTAACATGTTTTGATAAATACAACAGCTATCTTTTCTTTTAATTGGGTCAAGAACAAAATAATCAATAGAAATATTACCACCCAATGAGCTGATGATGAATATTACCATTTCACAATGAGATATATGACATGAAATGCTCAATTACATTACTGAGGCACATTCTTAGGGATACTGCGAAAGAAATAATTCTTATCTAGAATTACCTTGAAAAAAACAATGGCTTCTTTAAAAAAATTTGACATTCTGCTTCTGAAATATATTGTCTATGTGACCCTTAGCATGTCCCTTTCTCTCTTTATTCTTAAACCATTCTTTAATATTCCAAGTTGCCAAATAGTTGTCAACATGCACTGACAAAGGGAGATCCTAAATCAATGAAAACATAGGTCCATTCCACTCCAATCCAAATGTTCAGCATCCTGGAAGAATATGGCATTACTAAAACATCTAAAAATAATTCATCACACTTTTTTTGTAGAAAGTACCCATTTTTAGGGATAACTTTATATTACATATCAGAAAATCCTTTAAGAATTTAAACCTGAGATTGTGGGAAGATTGCAGAATAGGGAAAGAGGTTGCTTTGCTCTCCAAATTCTCTATAAATAATCAAAAATAATATCACAGAGTCAATTTTAAAGTGGTAGAAATAATTAAGTGCCTGGATGAGACAGTTATTTAGCCCAGGATAACTTTGGATGATGCTAAAGAGGTTCAGACCTCCCAGGATGGTGGTCTCACCAGACTGAACTACAAAAATCTCCAAGCAAATACCAGTGAATCAACAAACAAGCCCCTTGGGCAACTATAAGGGAATCTCACCCAGTCAGCTTCATTTGAGAATTTACACTCCAGGGGCAAATTCTGCTTCTAGAATCAACAAACAAAAAGCCCTGGGGGCAGCTGTGTGTGGAGCAGCCACAGCTCTGGAGAATTCCACTCACAGATTTTGTAGAGGTTTTCCAGTGGACCATGGGAAGCCTAAGGGGCCCAGGCATGTGGACTAAACACCAAGGTAGGCTACGGCTATAGGAAAAGAGTAATAAGGAGTGAGGATACTTCCGGGTGAGCAGAGTCTCCAGTTGAGATTTCTGGACAGAGAGGCAAGCTGAAGCTTGTAGTCACCTGAGAACTACAGAGAGTAAAAGTGCTCCTGATGATAGCATTGATGGAGGCTCTAATCAGGGCTCAGGGGTAGAGAAGAGAACCTAAAGTCACTCACAGGCTAAGGTATGAGTCAGGACAGTTGGAACCACACCTGGCCCTGGATTATAGAAAATAGAAGAACCAGGAGATGAAAGACCCATAGATAGAGCTCAGGAAATAACAGCACAAAAAATCTGAGAAAAACATCCTCCAAATCCCTTGGAGCAGAGCCTGACTCTAGTATAAAATTAAGCATTAAGAAATAGGCCAGGGGGCAGCTGGGTGGCTCAGTGGATTGAGAACCAGGCCTAGAGATGGGAGGTCCTGGGTTCAAATTTGACCTCAGACACTTCCCAGCTGTGTGACCCTGGGCAAGTCACTTGACCCCCATTGCCTACCCTTACCACTCTTCTGCCTTGGAGTCAATATGGAGTCAATACACAGTATTGACTCCAAGAAGGAAGGTAAGGGTTTAATAAAAAAAAATTAAAAAAAAAAGAAATAGACCACTAATTTTTAATGAATAAATGAATGAGAAAGAACCAAACCATAGACAGCCACCACAGTGAAAGAAAAGACCAGTGTTCAAATTCAGTAGATAGTGAATTTAAAACATATACTTCTAGAACAGCAAAGAAAAATATCAAATGGTCACAAGCCCAAAAAAAAGTTCTTGGAAAAACTTTTAAAAGCCATTAAAAAACAAATAAGAAAGGTTGAGGAAAATTAGAAAAAAATAAGAGCAATGCAAGAAAATTATGGAAAAAAGGTCAAATAACTAGAAGAAAGAGATCTAAAAACTGAATGAAGGGAAAATCCATTAAACAGTGGAATTAGGCAACAAGAAGCTAATGATTTCTTTTTTTTTTAAACCCTTAACTTCTGTGTATCAGCTTCTTAGTGGAAGAGTGGTAAAGGTGGGCAACGGGGGTCAAGTGACTTGCCCAGGGTCACACAGCTGGGAAGTGTCTGAAATTGGATTTGAACCTAAGACCTCCCATCTCTAGGCCTGACTCTCAGTCCCCTGAGCTACCCAGCTGCCCCGTAATGATTTCTTAAGACAACAAGAAATAACAAAACAAAATCAAATGAATGAAAAAACAAAAGAAAATAAAAAACATCTTTTTTAGAAAAAACAACTCACATGGAAAACAGATCAAGGAGGGAGAATGTAAGAATTATCAGTTATGATCAAAAAATCATATGTATGCAGGGAGATCAAAAACAGAGAAAGAAAACTATAGACCAATCTCCCTAATGAACATAGATGCAAAAATCTTAAATAAAATACTAGCAAAGAGACTCCAGCAAGTAATTAAGAAGATCATTCACCACGATCAGGTGGGATTTATACCAGGAATGCAAGGTTGGTTCAACATTAGGAAAACCATCCACATAATTGACCATATCAACAGTCTAACAAACAAAAATCACATGATTATCTCAATAGATGCTGAAAAAGCCTTTGACAAAATACAGCATCCATTCCTATTGAAAACACTGGAAAGTATAGGAATAGAAGGACCTTTCCTAAAAATAATAAACAGTATATACCTAAAACCATCAACAAACATCATATGCAATGGGGATAAATTAGAAGCCTTCCCAATAAGATCAGGAGTAAAACAAGGATGCCCATT
>NC_058130.1:80619878-80699149 GCF_016433145.1 Gracilinanus agilis | reverse complement strand
CAAATAAAACTGGATCTAAACAATTGGAAAGCCATTGATTGCTCATGGGTAGGACGAGCTAACATAATAAAAATGACAATTCTACCCAAATTAATTTACCTATTTAGTGCCATACCTATCAAGCTACCAAAAAACTTCTTTACTGAATTAGAAAAAACTATAACAAATTTCATTTGGAATAACAAAAGATCAAGAATATCAAAGGTAATAATGAAAAAAAATGTGAAGGAAGGGGGCCTAGCAGTACCAGATATTAAACTATACTATAAAGCAGCAGTCATCAAAACAATATGGTACTGGCTAAGAGATAGAGAGGAGGATCAATGGAATAGACTGGGGATAAATGACATCAGCAAGACAGTGTATGATAAACCCAAAGAGCCCAACTTTGGGGACATGAATCCACTATTTGACAAAAACTGCTGGGAAATTTGGAAAACAATATGGGAGAGATTAGGTCTAGATCAACATCTCACACCCTACACCAAGATAAATTCAGAATGGGTGAACAACTTGAATATAAAGAGGGAAACTATTAACATGTTAAGTGAACACAGAATAGTATACTTGTCAGATCTCTGGGAAAGGAAAGACTTTAAAACCAAGCAAGAGTTAGAGAAAATTACAAAATGAAATTAAATGGCTTTGATTATATTAAACTAAAAAGTTTCTGTACAAACAAAAACAATGTAGTCAAAATCAGAAGGGAAACAACAAATTGGGAAAAAATCTTTATAACGAAAAACTCTGACAGGGGTCTAATCACTCAAATATACAAGGAGTTAAAGCAATTGTATAAAACACCAAGCCATTCCCCAATTGATAAATGGGCGAGAGACATGAATAGGCAATTTTCAGGTAAAGAAATCAAAAGTATCAATAAGCACATGAGAAAGTGTTCCAAATCTCTAATAATTAGAGAAATGCAAATCAAAACAACTCTGAGGTATCACCTCACACCTAGCAGATTGGCTAAAATGAAAGAAGGGGAGAGTAATGAATGCTGGAGGGGATGTGGCAAAATTGGGACATTAATGCATTGCTGGTGGAGCTGTGAACTGATCCGGCCATTCTGGCTGGCAATTTGGAATCATGCTCAAAGGGCTATAAAAGAATGTCTTCCCTTTGATCCAGCCATACCATTGCTGGGTTTGTACCCCAAAGAGATCATAGATAAACAGACTTGTACGAAAATATTCATAGCTGCGCTTTTTGTGGTGGCAACAAATTGGAAAAGGAGGGTATGTCCTTCAATTGGGGAATGGCTGAACAAACTGTGGTATATGCGGGTGATGGAATACTATTGTGCTAAAAGGAATAACAAACTGGAGAAGTTCCAGGCGAACTGGAGAGACCTCCAGGAACTGATGCAGAGCGAAAGGAGCAGAGCCAGAAGAACATTGTACACAGAGACTGACATTCTGTGGTAAAATCGAATGTAATGGACCTCTGTACCAGCAGCAATACAATGACCCAGGACAATTCTGAGGGATTTATGGTAAAGATGCTACCACATTCAGAGGAAGGACTGCAGGAGAGGAAACATATAAGAAAAACAACTGCTTGAACGCATGGGTCGGGGTGGACATGATTGGGGATGTGGACTCGAAACTACCACACCAATGCAACTACCAACAATTTGGAAATTGGTCTTGATCAAGGACACATGACAAAACTAGTGGAAATGCGCATAGGCCATGGGTGGGGGGGGGCGGCGGGGGGCGAAGGGGAAAGGAGGAGCATGAATCATGTAACCATGTTAAATATGAATATTAATAAATGTTAAAAATGAATATTAATAAATGTTAAAAAAAATCATATGTATGATTAGACAGCATACTTCAATAAATTATTAAGGAAATTTCCCCAAAAGTTTTAGAACTAGAGGGCAAAATAGAAATGGGAAGAATTCACCAATCACCACTTAAAAGAAACCTCAAGATAAAAACTCATGGGTACATTATTGCTAATTCACAGCTCTCAGATTAAAGAGAAAATACTACAAAGCAACCAGAAAAAAACCACCTAATTTAAATATTGTCGACCTACACTGAGGATAATACAAGATTTTTGAGCTTGGTGTGTCAAAATTCACCAAAAAAACAAGCATAACTCAGGTGGTGTGTCACTTCAAAAAAAATAGCATAATTCAGCATGTGGCCCCATACTTCTCTACATGCAGCCTCATGCGAAAAATGGGTACACATTTGTGTCATAGGTTTGCCATCAGGGCTGTAGAATGAAGGGTATGGACCACAATATTTCAAAGAGAAAAACAGAGTTATGACCAAAAATAACATATCCAATAAAACTAAGTATGATAATATAAAGGAAAAAATTTATATTTGACAAATCAAAGGACTTTCAAGTATTCTTGAGGAATCATAAAATGGAAATAAGTAGCAGAATGAATCAAAACCCAAATACTATGCTTTTTATGAGAAACACATTTTAAAATGAGAAACACAGAAAGAGAGACTAAAATAAATGGCTGGAACAGGATACTTTATGCTTTAGGCAGTAGTAACAATCATGATATCAAACAAGGTTAAATCTAAAACAAATTTAATTAAAAGAGATAAAGGATGCTATATTATATTTAAAGATATCATAGATGATGAAGTATTATCAGTAGTAAACCTATATTCACCAAATGCTACAGCATTCATATTTGAAAGGAAAAGCTAAATGAGTTGCAGGTGGAAATAAATAGAAAAATAATAATAGTGGGGGACTTCAAACTTGCCCTCTCAGAACTATATAAATCTAACAAAAAACATAAATAAGAAAGTAATTAAGGAAATGAAAATAATCTGACATAAACTAAACATGACAGATATCTTAAAACACATGAATGTAAATAGAAAGGAATATACCTTTTTTTAGATTACATAATACCTTCACAAAAACTGACATTAATATGGGCACAAAATCTTTACAGTTAAATGCATAATTATTAAATGCATCCTTTTCATACCATAATGCAATAAAATTAGATTTAACAGAGGACCATGGAAACACAGAATAAAAATTAATTGGTGATGAAACAACTTAATCTTGAAGAATGAATGGGTTAAAAAACAAGTCACAGAAACAATAATTTCATTAAAAAGAGAATGATGACAATGAGACAGCATACCAAAACCTATGCAATATAGCAAAAGCAGTAATTAAAGGAAAATTTATATCTCTAAATACTTATATCAATAAAATAGAGAAAGAACAGATTAATAAATTGGAAACGCAATTCTAAAAACTAAAGAAAAGACAAATTTAAAATCTTCAACTAAACCCCAAAGTGGAAATCCTAAAAATTAAAAGTGATATTAATAAAATTGAATAGAAGAAAGCATTGAATTAATAACAAAACTAGGAGTTGTTTTATTTATTTATTAAAAACCTTTACCTTCTGTCTTAGAATCAATACTGTATATTGACTCCAATGCAGAAGAGTGGTAAGGGCTAAGTAATGGAGGTTAAGTGACTTGCCCAGGGTCACACAGCTAGAAAGTGTCTGAGTCTAGATTTGAACCTAGGACCTCTTGTCATTAGGTCAGACTCTCAATCCACTGAACCACCCAGCTGCCCCTAAGAGTTGCTTTTATGGGGAAAAAAATCAACAAAATAAGTAAACTATTAGTTAATATGATTTTTAAAAGAAAATCAAATCACTAGCATTAAAAATGAAAAGAATAAATATACCACTAATGAAGTTGAAATCAAAGCAATTATTAGGAGTTATTTTACTCAGTTCTATGCTAACAAATTTAACAATGTAAATGAAATGGAAGAATGTTTACAAAAATACAAACTGCCTAAATTAACAGAGAAGGAAACAATATCTAAATAAACCTTTTTTTTACCTTCCATCTTAGAATTGATTCTAAGAATGAAGTGCAGTAAGGGCTAGGCAATTGGGATTAAGTGACTTGTCCAGTATCACATAGCTAGGAAGTATCTCAGGTCAAATTTGCACCCAGAACCTCTCTTCTCCAGCCTTGGTTCTCTATTCATCAAGCCACCTACTTGCTCCCTAACCCTATTTTAGAAAAAAATAAATTGTTTAAAAGGCCAAAAATGAACTTTCTAAGAAAAAAGCATCAAGACTAGATGTGAATTCTATCAAACATTTAAAGATCAACTTATTTCAATATTAAATTATTTGAAATAATAAAGAAGTCTTACACTGAGCTCCTTTTATAAAAAAATATGATGCTGATACCTAAAAAAGGAAAAAGGAAAATAGAAAAAGAAAATTATAGACCAATTTCAATAATGAATATGGAAGAAAAAATCCTAAATAAAATACTAAATAGGAGACTACAACAAAATTTCATAAAGATTATATATTGTGACCCAAAAGGATTAATACTAAGAATGCAGAGATGCTTTAATATAAGGAAAATTATCAACAAATTGATTATATCAATAACAAAAGCAACAAAAATCACATAATTAAATCAATAGATGCAGAAAAAGCTTTTGACAAAATGGAATACTCATTTCTATTAAAAATACTATAAAGCACTGGCATAAATGGGATTTTTTCTTAAAATGATAAAAAGCATCTACTTAAAACCATCAGCAAGTAATATTTGTAATGGGGAGTAAGCTAGAAGTCTTACCAATAAGAACAGATATGAAATAAGGATGTCCATTATCATCAATATTATGCAATACTGTATTGGAAATGCTACTAATAGCAATAACAGAAGAAAAAAAGAAATTGAAGGAATTGGAATGGGCAAAGAGGTAATATTTTTTGTAGACTATAATGTCATATATGGAAAATCCAAAAGATACAACTAAAAATTTAATTAAGACAATTTATAATCTTATGAAAGTATCAGGAAATAAGATAAATCCCCATAAATCATCAACATTTCTATATATCACCAGGAAAGATCTGCAAGAAAAAATAGAAAAAGATATTCCATTTAAAGTAACCATTAAAATAAAATACCTGGGAGTATACTTGCCAAAAAACACCAGGAACTACATGAACATAATTGTAAAATACTCTTTTACATAAATAAAGTTAGATTTAAATAATTAGAGAAATATTAATTATTCTCTGGTAGAGAGAGCCAATATAATGATAATCCTACCTAATCTACTTATTCAATGCTGTCCCAATTAAAATGCCAAAAAATTATTTTGAGCTAGAAAAAGTAATATCATTTGAAAAAACAAAAGGTCAAGAATATAAAAGGAATTAATGGAAAAAATGTATAGGAAGGAGGTCTAGCAGTACCAGATTTTAAATTGTCTTATAAGCCAGAAGTTATCAAAACTCTCTGGTATTGGCTAGGAAATAGAAAGGTAGATCAGTGAAAAAGAACAATCATAAAACAAAGAGTAGCAAAAGATTATATTAAACTTGTACTTGACAAAAAAAGTTAAGATTCAAGCTTTTGGGATAAGAATTTTCTATTTGGTAAAAATTTTGGGGAAAATAGGAAAGAGGTCTAGTAGAAACTAAATATAGACCAATATCTTATACCATTTACCAAGATAAGAACAAAATGGATATATGGCCTAGACATAAAAGAAATATCATAAGCAAATTAGAAGAACAGATTTGGGGAAAGAAGAGGATTGTATGAATAAACACGTAATAGAAAGCATTGTGAGATACAAAATGAATAATTTTGATACATTAAATTTAAAAAGTTTTGTACAAATAAAACAAATGTAGCCAAGATCAGAAGAAAAGTTAAAAATGGGAGGGAGCAAGAGTTTATAGACAATTTCTTAGAAAACGGTCTCACATCTAAAATATATGAAGAACTTTTTCAAATTTGTAAGAATATGGTAAATAGTCAAAAGATATGAACAGACAACTTTTGGATGAAGAAATCAAAACTATATATGGTTATATAAAAATGCACTGTGATTACTGAATAAAGAAATGCAAATTAAATCAACTCAGGTATAATCTCATGTCTATCAGATTGGCTAAAAGTGATAAAAGGGCAAAATGACAAATTCTGGAGGGAGTGTGGAAAAATAGGGGCACTAATACATTGTTGGTGGTGCTCTGAACTGATCCAATAATTCTGGAGGGAAATCTGGAATTATGCTCAGAGTTATAAAACGGTGTGTACCCTTGGACCTGACAATAATACTACTAGATCTGTTTCCTAAGGTGATCAGGGAAAAAGGAAACAAATCTATATATTCTAAAATATTCATAACAGCTCTCTTACTGGTAGCAAAGAACTGGAAATAGAGGAAAAATCCATCAACTGGGAAATGGCTAAACAAGTTGTGATATATGATTGTGATAGACTACTACTGTGACATAAGAAATGATGAGCAGGTTAATTATTTTAAAGCAGGGAAAGACCTGCCTAAAATTATGAAAAAGTGAAATAAACAGAATCAAGAGAACATTACGTAGAGCAAAAGAAATAATGTTTGAAGAATAACTTGTGAATGTCCACCTTCAGAGAAAAAAACTGAAAATATACAAGACACAGTTCTATACATACTTTTTTTTTTTGTCAAATGATGCCTTCTTTAGAGAGGGAGATGTCTGGGAATTTTAATGTAACCAATAAACTAATTAATTAATTAATAATAAAGAATTTAAAGCTGAGAAAGAATGGCCCTAGGGGAAAGGCCCTGCTCTGGAGAGGCATGAGACTAGGTTTCAATTGCCAACTCTATGGGTTCCTGGTTAAGATGGCGGCAGAGTAAAAAGCAACGTTTAACCTCTCCTGACCAAAACATACAGGACTCCTCAAGAGGACATAAAAACAAACCCAATCGAATGGAGGGACCCCACAACAGGGTGCAGTGTGGAAGGTACGTGGAATCGGGGCATTTCCATGCTATAAAGAGGTGAAACAGCTCTCACTAAATCACGGGCTGAGAAACCACCCCTTCTCCCCCCCAGACACACCACCTACAACGCCGAAGCCAGCTAAAAAGAAATAGAGCAAGTTTGGGGCACCCATCAAGTCATTGGCAGCTCCGGGGCCTGTTCCAGAGCGCGGCAAGATTTGGGACCCCAAAAAGCTAAAGAACACACACGGACTCTGAACACAGACGCAGAGCACAGGCATGGTTGGAGACGAGGGTGGAGGCAGACACAGGCGGGAGCAAAGGCTCTGAAACCCTGAGTGGGGAACCAGCGCAGACGGGTATACGACTGTGGAAGCAGCACCCTGAGACTTGTAAAGGAAACTCCAGCAGAGGATCAAGAAAGAGGGTCCACCAGGGGGCTTGACCTTGGAAAAAACCAGACCTCAGACCTCAGGAGCCAAAAGACCGCAGACAAACCCTGAGCGCAAGGATAAAGCTGAGAAGCTGCTGGGCTAACGATGGCTACCCAGAATCAGGAAGTCCAGAAGAGAGAGAAAAAGATTAACAACAAGAAAAAGAAGTCTTTAACACTCGACAACTTTTACACAGAGAAAATCCAGACAACCAAGCAATCAGAAGAGGAGAAAAACCAAGCAATCACATCCGAACCCTGCCAAAATAATGAAAACTGGTCACAAGCTCTTGAAATGTTCAAAACTGAGATGACAAGAAAGTTGGAAAAGATTTGGTTAGAGAAATGGGAAGTAGCTCAAAAGGAAATCAGGCAAGAAAATAACAGTTTAAAAGGCAGAATTTCACAATTGGAAAGTGAGGCAAGTCAACTGAAGACCAGAAATGACCAGAACTGAAAAGGAAAACCAAAAGATTATAGCCGAAAACCAGTCCTTAAAGGCTAGAATTGAACAATTAGAAGCTAATGATCTCTTAAATGCCAACTCTACCATTCCATAGATATAGAAACTTGAATGACTTCACCTCTTGAAAACTCAGTTTCTTATTTTATAAATTGAGATCAGACTAAATGAGCTCCCAGTTCCCTAACCACTCTAAAACATTATAATTCTAAGTAATTTATAGTGAACTATATATACACAGATGGACAAATATGAAGAAAAAGATGCAAATCTAATATTCATTGAGAAAAGTTTAATATATTGAGAACTACTATAAATTTATGGTGTGTCTTTTTGTGCACTGAACTGTTACCCACAATAATGAAGGAAAACAAATCAGAAATCAGTCCTAATTGCCCACTGGAAAAGAAATCAACATTTTAGAATATAAAATAAATGCAATTTTTCTGTGAGAAGAAAAATGACTTACCAATAGCAAGAATACAATGTTTCTGATTCCTTCTTCTCTGAAATACTTTGCATTCCTGGATTTTTCCTTTTCTTTCACCTCCAATACTCTTGATACTAGAAAGATCACCTTGGACATCAACTCCTTATTCATCACAAATTGCCCAGATAAGTTGCTGTGATCAATTAATTTTCTGACATATTTGATGATCAGAACTGTACTACTAAATGTTACCTTCATGAAATGAAAAAAAGAAATGAGTAACATATTTCATCTCACCCTCTGAATAATCATTTTTATCACCTCCCACATTATTATTAGAAAATGTAAATTAGTGAAATGAACTGAGCATAGGACTAGCTACCAGGAAATCTGCCATCTATTCTTTTTTTTTTAAACCCTTGTACTTCGGTGTATTGTCTCATAGGTGGAAGAGTGGTAAGGGTGGGCAATGGGGGTCAAGTGACTTGCCCAGGGTCACACAGCTGGGAAGTGGCTGAGGCCGGGTTTGATGCCATCTATTCTTGACACTGACATTTAGTAGCTGTGTGACCTTGGACAAAGAACTTCTTTAGATACTGATTTCCTTATCTGCAATGGGAAAGGATTTTACTAAATAATCTCTAAATCCTAAAATGCTTTTCTATTCTAAACATATCATCAATTTTCTTTTTTTCCTTTAATTGATATAAGGATAGTGATTTAAGTTCTAGTTTTTGATGGTTATTTTTGTTCAACATAAATGGACCCTTAGAATGGTCTGTAAGATTAAGCTCCTACTTCATCCTCATCAGAAAATCTTAAGCCTTTGGGAAAAGGTAATGCTACCATGAACTATATCTGAAAAGTTTATATCAGAAAAGACTTTCAAATATCTTCAGTTAGAAGAAAGTTTATTCTCGTTGTCATGTCAGGAAAAATGTCCATCTAAGAGAGAGTGACCATGTCCATTCATTCATTTGACAAATATTTGGTAGATATCATTACATTAAAAGTATGGTGTTAGCACTAAAAGAGAAATAAAAATAGAATCTGATTCTTGATCTTTTTTTAAACCCTTAACGTCTGTGTATTGGCTCCTTGGTGGAAGAGTAGTAAGGGTGGGCAATGGGGGTCAAGTGACTTGCCCAGGGTCACACAGCTGGGAAGTGTCTGAGGCCGGATTTGAACCCAGGACCTCCTGTCTCTGGATTCTTGATCTTAAGGGACTTTAAATCTTACATTTCTCAAGGCTTTGGGGGAATTAGTCCACATAATTGCATTTTCTAGATAACGAAAGTTTACCCTCATTTAAACAGCAAAATTTTATATGAATTTTATCCATTTTTAAAATGTATTTTTTCTAAAATGCACTGATTCCTTTTGCATCTGCTCCCTTTCTAAAGAAACTACACAATAAAATATTTTCCATTTTTTTATGTTATGGGATGATTATTATGATCATTCTCCCTCCTGTGATATATTACACAATATACTTCTATATCTATTTTTAAACATTTCTGTATTTTCCCCATCAGGCTTTCAAACCACTAATTCTCCTAGTTGTCAGTGCATCTGTCTCTAAATGACACTCCCAGGCCACAACTCCCAGTTCTACTGGTTAACTGCTAATCAGCTAAATTCTGGGAAAAGGATAACAAACTGTTAGCAAATAAGTGTTGAGCAAGAATCCAAAAGGCAAAAAATAAATGTACATAAAGCACTTTTCAAACTTTATTATAAAAAATGTTTGCTATTATTATGTAAATTATATTTAAATATAATCTCAAAGTCATATTTCAAGAATTAGAAAGTTAACTTTAACACCAGTTTTGATGTGAAAGAAATTTATTTAAAACAAGAGCCATGCCTATCTCTCTAGGTAAACTGCTGGAATCTCTAAGTGGATAATAGTGCCCTAAAGATAAAAATGCAATTGTTCTTCTCCTGTTAATAAAAACTAAGGAGTAATAGTTATACCAAAATGATTCTTAGAGATACTGTGTAAGATCACAGCATTATCAACTAGAAGAGACCTAAAAGGTCATATAGTCTAGGGATCCTTAATCTGGCTTCAATGAACTTCTTTTAAAAATTAGACACTATTTGAAAGCTATTTCAACACACTTTGTTTCCTTTGTAATCCTCTCTATTTTATTCATTAAAAAACATTATTCTGAAATGGATCAATAAAGCCTCAGCAGACTGCAAAGGGGTCCATGACACTGCAAAGGTTTAGAACTCCAAAGGCCAACTCATTCAATTTTTATAGATGAGAAAAGTCAGGCCCAAAGAAGTTAAACCACTTACCAGTGGTTATGCAGGTAATAAACATGGAAGTCGGGTTTCAAATACATTTTCTTTGACCCCAGATCCAATGTTCTTTTAACGATATTGAATTTTGCCAAGTAGGATTCTTTGTGTCTCACCCCATTCACAAATTTTAAATCCATTTCTTCCCAGGGTTTTTAATATATTGCCTACTGAAAAAGACTCCTCACTAGTTATTGCAGAAGTTGCAATATTGTGAGATTATAGAACCACATGATTTTAAAGTTGGATTGGAGCTAAGAATTATTAAGGAAACTACTAAAAAAGCAGATAATTGTTCTACTCTAATATACATAGTATTATAGTACTTAAACTGGTTAATTCCTTATGAATAGGAGACCTTATATTAATCAAGCAAGAAGGAAATTGTCCCTTGAAATGAATGATTTGGGGACTTACCTGTTTGGAGATACTTATTAGTTCATTCAACATTAGAATAGAATCAGCCATTTCTTCCTGAGGTAAGAAAATCAATCCAAAATAAAGGAAAATTGAGATAAGTCATTGAAATGCATCTTATCTAGTCTTTATGCAAAATATCAGGGGGAAATGGCCATTGTTTTTATATGAAAATAATAATTTCAGGTTAAATAGAATCATTCCTTGGAGATCATTTTATTTGAGAGCATACTGACACTATACTTTGTCTCCTGGACACATGAGATATATATTTGGGTTTTTTTGTGTGTGTGTGTGTATAATTTTTGGGTTTGGTTTTCTACATCTTTGTCAATTATATAAATAGACTAAGAGCTTCTTAGGGGCAGCTGGGTAGCTCAGTGGATTGAGAGCCAGGCCTAGAGACGGGAGGTCCTAGCTTCGAATCCGGCCTCAGACACTTCCCAGCTGTGTGACCCTGGGCAAGTCACTTGACCCCCATTGCCTACCCTTACCAACCTTCCACCTATAAATCAATACACAGAAGTTAAGGGTTTAAAAAAAAAAAAAGAGCTTCTTGAGGGTAGACATTAGTAAATGTTTCATAAGTGTTCATTGAATGAATATTCAGTCTCATATATATAAAGAGTTGGCAAGCTCTTACAAAGTTTATTAGTGGCATATTTCTTGTTGTCTTAAGAAATCATTACGGGGCAGCTGGGTAGCTCAGTGGACTGAGAGTCAGGCCTAGAGATGGGAGGTCTTAGGTTCAAATCAGATCTCAGACACTTCCCAGCTGTGTGACCCTGATAAAATATTCCAAGAAGGGGAAGAAGCACTTTTTGTGTGTCTCTATAAGCTTTTTTTTCCCCACAGCAAATTGACAGGAGACATAAAGAAAAGTGTAGAGAGTAGCATACATCTCTAAGGGCCTTAAGGACTCAGTGAGAAATGCTGACCAGATTAGGAGGCTCACCAGTCAGTTACCAGGGGAAGAAGAAGATAAATGACTCCTGTCTACATGGGGAAATGAGTCTATTTGAGGGCTTTAGAGGAGGAGATGATTTAAATAGGTCATAGGCACTCAATTCTTAAAGTAACATTGTCAATCCTAATGCCTAGAGAGGGGGTGACATCGTCAATGAGACAAACCACAAGAAAAAAGCAAAAAAAAAAGCTAAGGGCAGTATCCCTGGCAGCACAGACCCATTAACCCTTTTCAGATATGGAGGACAGAGCAGTAGGATAGTGTCCAGCTCTGGAATAACTTCTCAAATAGTTAAGAGACCCTGTCTGTATAGAAGTCTCCTAAAAGAAGGAATGGGGCATAGATTTATAATTTTATTGGCAAAAGAATATTCAGATGAGGTGACTCCCTCCCAGAATGCAGGTCCATATACTCTCTGTAACTTACAATTCTAGAAAGTTGCATATATATATATATATATATATTAAGCAAGAGGCTAAGTGACTTATCCAATGTCATTTAGCCAGTATATATAAGAGTTAGGACAGTAAACCAAATACTGTTGGTTCTTAAAATAGTTCTCTATCCAATATATCATTCTGAAACCTGTGAATCAGTAATATCTTGTATGGATATATTGCTTTTTTATCTTATCTGAACTTCACAACAATCCTATGAAGTGGTTTCTATTATTATCCCAGTTTTACAGATAGAAAATTGAGGTCGAGAGAGGTTAAATGTCTTATTCAGGGTCATAGAGTTGGTCAGTGTCCAAGGCAGTATTTGAACTCAGGTTTTCCTGACTGTAAGTATAGCCCTCTTTCTGCTATTCATCTTAGCTGTGAAAATTCTGCTAAAGGAGTCTTCCTAAATTAAAAGATTCTGAATAAGTTGTTCCTTCATCTTCTCATTTGTTGAAGCAGAAATTAGGCATGAAGGATGAAATAATGAATATGGTTTTCCTATTGAATAAAATTGTAGGCATTTGATTACTCTTCTCTGCTTAATCTCTTTAGGTTTTAGAAAGTTTTTCAATTCACATGCATATCATTCATAGTTCAATAACTTCAACAACCCTTTCTTATGTTCCATGGGAAACAATTAAGCATCTGCCACTTAGGAAGACAGGGTTTTATTCTATGAGAAAATAAAATTATTCTACCATTTCAATTCAGAACATCTTTTCTAGGATGTAAATTCACTCTAATATAAGGATTGCTAACAGTAGGCATAGAATTTTTTCCAAAAACAATAATATGATAAGGATAATTTCTTAAAGTTTACAAAGTGTTCTACAACTATTTCAATCTAATAATGACCCTATGAGATACATACTATAAGAATCATGATTCTACAGATAAGGACACAGAGGTTCAGAGACCTTAAGTGATTTGCCCACAAGAGTGGTAGACAATAGAGTCAGAAAAAATGGGTTCCAATCCCATCCCTGATGTTACTAAGTATATTGACATAAGGAACTATCTTCATCTCTCAAAATTTCAGTTTCCTCATTTGTAAAAGAAGGGAGTTGTCCTCTTTCTAAGATCTTCTAAGGAAACTCTCATCCAACTCTAAACCTTAGATATTGTAAATACACATCTAGAAAGTATCAAAAGCAGGTTCAGAGCCCAAATCTACCTGATTCAAAGATCCAACTACTCTCAAAACTCTTTTTTTCTAAGACTAAAAGCATCTGATTGTCAGATAACTGATTAGTCTAGTCCTCAGGTGGCACCAACCATGCCTTTAAAGCAGTGATCCCCAAATTTTTTTGATTATTTACCTTATCTTTTTATTACAAGGATTTGCTTCTTCTTTTACTAGATTAATAAGAGTAAGGTTGCAGGACTGCTATAATATGATAGTCCCCCAAAAAGAGCCATTAAAATGCAATGGAAGAGAAGAGAAGAAAATTCAGAAGGAAGCACAACTAAGCAAGACAGTTTTGAAAATAACATGTCCTCTAATTTACTTATACTTTTTTTTTCAAAAAATAAGTAGTGTGAAATGTAGATTCCAAGTTCCATAAAGATTCCTCTTCTGTGTTGTTCTGTCTTTAAGTTCACTATAAAATATAAAACTCAAAATAAAATGGGAAAAGAAACTATGTATATACCTGATCCTGGAAAGATAAATTGCATACTGAAGAAATTAATAAATTCCTCATTTGTGACTGTAGACTTAATGTAGAACTTTGGTCTTCTGTATAGAAATGATTCAGGATTCTGGTTAGCATTGTGATATAATTTCTAATTTCCCCAAAGTTCCCCATATGTAGGAGAGTGGTTAGGTTTTTCAGTCCTGAATTATATCTGTGGAAAAAATAAAGGTTTTCATCCTGGTTAGTGCAGTATAGTTTAACCTATATATCAATAATAACAACATATTTGCTCAAAACCATTCTCCTAAATGGATTATTAAAACACATAAGTACAAATATATACACACATGTGTACATAAGCATATATAAACATATTCACATGTCTCTGTGTGCATATAAATATGTGTATGCACGTACGTGTGTGTCCACCCCTTGATGACATGGTTAATAGAGTCCTAGACATGGAATCAGGAAGACCTAACTTCAACCAGTTCATACAATTACTAGCCACTTTACTCTGGGCAAGTCACAGCCTCACCATGCTTCAATCTCTTCATCTATGAAATGTAAATAATAATCATACCTTCCTCCCAGGACAGTTATAAGGATGAAATGATATCAGATTTGAAAAGTGCTTTTCAAATCTTAAAGTATTGAATAAAGCTAACTGTTATTGATGTAATTATCATTTTTACATGTTAATTAATTACATATTAACTTATACATAAAACTAAAGTAAGAAAACCTAAGCCAGGCAGTAATGATGCTCTATAAACATACTTTGAAACATACTATAAAAGACCTGGATTCAAGTCTTGGCTCTCTTATCACTAACTCTGTGGCCATGGGCAAACCATTTAACCCCTGCAAGCCTCCATTTCCTCATCTATAAAATGGGAATATTTTATATTACTTACTTACCTTAGTGGGTTACTGCAAAGAAACATTTCATGAAGTGTTGTGTCATCTATAGGTCATTACTTTGACATTATTATGTCAAAGAATAATAATAAAAATAACAATGGTTATGATGCATGTGGGAAACAATAGCAGAGATAGAAAAACCTATAAAATGAGAGGGGGATACAGAGATTCTCCTAAAACCAAAAGAAGTCAAAGTAGAATCTAGAAAACATAGCAAAATATCTTCAATAGTTATGTGAAGAATGGACTAGAATGGGGAAAAACTTGAATCAAAATTATCAAGTAATAAATCTATTTCAATAGTCCAGGCAAAAACGATGAGGGTCTGATCCAGGGTGGTGGTTCTTCTCCTATTCTCCTATGCAAGATAAACAGATTGGACTCAGTGACCCCTAAGGTCACTTCCAACTATCTGCTCTATCTTGAGAAAACTTACGGAATTAGAAAAATTAAGATGTGGTAATTTATTGTATTATTGGGTGAAGTAAAATGATGAGTGAAGAAAAATATCAAGATTAAAAATGAGATTGGAAGGGTGTTTTGCCATTGATGAAATAAAGAATTAGAAAAAATGGGTAGATTTTCTTTTTTTTTTTATCCTTACCTTCTGTCTTAGTCTCAGTTCTAAGACAGAAAAGCAGCAAGGGCTAGGCAATTGCAGTTAAGTGATTTGCCCAGAGTCACACAGATAGAAAGTTTCTGAGGCCAGATTTGAATCCAGGTCCTCAAACGCAAGATCTGGAGTTCTATCTATTGTGCTAACTAGCTTCCCCCAAAGGAGTAGATTTTTGAAGTAAAGTAATGTTTTGGACATGCTGTGTTTGAGATGCCTACGGTACTTACATGTTGAAATGTCCACCAGAGAGTTGGAGATGTGAAACTAGGGCTCAGGTGAGAGACAAGAGCTAGACATATAGATCTGGAGGTCGTTTGCATAACAGATGATAATTAAACCTTGGGAACTGATGAGAACATAAGTGATGAAGTACAAAGAGAAAAGATTCCGTGAAATCATGGGCCATCATATGGATAATGAACCAGCAAAAGAGATGACTGAGTAGAATAAAGTCAAAGAAGGGATAGAATTTTCCCTCTGCTAGAAAGAGAACCAAGAGAAGTAATTTTATAAAAATCAAGAGGGGAAAAATATTCATGAGAAGAGAGTAGTAAAAAAAAAGGTCAAATGCATAGTCTGAGAATGATAAAAAAAAAAAGACGTTTAACAATGCAATTAAGCGATTGCTGGTAATTTTGGAGAGTGTTATTTCAGTTGAATGATGAATTCAGAAGCCAGGACTGCAAAAACTTGAGAAGTGAAAGAAATGGAATTAGAGTTGAGGAGTATAGAGAGCTTTTTCCTAGGAGTTTGTCTAAGAAGAGGAGAAGAACTTTAGGATGATAGTTTAATAGAATAATAGAGTATATTAAGGGCCCTTCAAGGATGGAGAAGTCCTAAGTGTAGTTGAAGGCAGTACTAAACAGTGGATATGAAAAGACTGTAGTTTATAAGCAAAGATAATTAAATCATAGCCTTTGTTAAAAAAGCACATGCAAAAATATGTAAGGGATAGTCCTATTGTACTGTGCTCTGGAAAGACTTTATCTAGAATACTCTGCTCAGTCTTTGGTGCCACATTTTTGGAAGGGCATTGAAAGCTGAAGAATGTCCAGAGAAAAATAATTATGATAGTGAAAGTCCTGAGTTCAAGTCATTATAAGAATCTGTTAAAGGGACTGGAGAATTTTGATTCTGAAGAGATGGTTTAGAGGGGATATACCAGCTATATTAGAGTATTTTAAAGAATTGTCACTAGAAGGTCTCAAATAATTTTGTTTGGTCAAGAAGGGCAGAACAATGTACAACAGGTGTAAGCTGTGAAGAGGCAAATTTAGATATAATATAAAATCCTTCTGAATTAGAACTATTCCAAAGTGGAGCAGATAGGTAGCTCAGTGGATTTAGAACCAGGGCTAAAGAAAAGAAGTTCTGGATTTAAATCTGGTCTTAAATCCTAGCTGTGTGACCCTGGACAAGTCACAACCCCCATTGCCTAGCCCTACCACTCTTCTGCCTAAAAACCAATACACATTATTGATTCTAAGACAGAAAGTAAGGGTTTGTTTTAAAAAAGAACTATACCAAAGTGAAATGGGCTCCCATTAGTGGTTTCCCCTCCTCTTGGAGTTTTTAAGCAAAGACTGAATGATGACTTGCAGGGATATTGTAGGAGGAATCCTTTCTCTGGTATTGGTGAGACTAGGTGGCCTTCTGAGGTTCCTTCCAACTCTGAAATTCTGTGATTATGTGAAACAGCATTATAAGATATGAAATCACTAGCAGAAACTCCTATTCCAATAGCAGTTTAAGTCATCTTAATCCTCCCAACTCTGAGAATCTGACACCCTACTACTATTTCCAAAACCCATGTCCAGTTAGACCTCCTCCCCATTGCCAGCCTGATCCAAGCATAACCTTTCAAAAGAATAAATGTTTTCTTAGGGCCTTTTCTTTGTAAATGCTACTTACAGATCCTCTTCTGGCCTGTAATTCAAAGATGATGAGTTCCTATGGAAACTTGGCAATACTGTCACATTCACAGCACAGGGATGAGATTTAGAGCCATATCTGTTTGTGATCTCAGTATAGACAGTTACTACAACAGAAAACAAAAGAGAAATATGAACACATACATAAGGAATGCATCGAAAGCCTCCTTTTATCCCAGGATTCAATGAAGGCTTACTGTCTCGACATTTCACATATTAATAGTCAATTAATGGCAGGTGAAGACAAGTTTTATCCTTGAAAAGCTCAGTGTGAAATGAAATGGCAAACTATCTTACCTCCCAAGTCAGAAATACAAAACAGATTTTTTTTTACTTCATATATATACAAATCAACAACCTATTTACTGTCTAGTAGCTATATGGAGAAGTATTTGGTGAGACACTGGGGGGACAGAAAGAAGGTGGGACAAGGGGCAGCTGGGTGGCTCAGTGGATGAAGAGCTAGATAGACCTGGAGCTGTGAGGTTCTAGGTTCAAATCCGACATCAGATACTTCCTAGCTTGGTGATCCTGGGCAAGTCACTTAACCTCCATTGTCTAGCTCTTACTACTCTTCTGCCTTAGAATGAGTACTTAGTATCAATTCTAAGAAGGTAGAGATATAAAATTTAACCAAAAAAAAGACATAATAATTCTGCTACCCTATCAAAGAAGTGACTGTCTCACTTGCATATTTACATGCACCTCCAAGTCTCTCTCTGTCTCTCTCTCCCTCCTCCCTCTCTGTCTCTCTCTCTCCTGGTCTCATTCTGCCTGTCTGTCTCTCCCTCCCTCCTCTCTTTCTTTCTCTGTTTCTCCCTCTCCTTCTGTGTCTCTGTCTCTTTCTCTCTCTCTCTCTCCCCTCTTTCTCATCACGCCTCAAAAACAAATGATACAGGAAAGAGAGTCCTGGATTCAGAATCAGAGGCCTTAAGTTTTAATCCTGGCCTTGCCACCCACTTAAGTAATCTCAGGAAAGTTGCTTTACCTCTCTAGGCTTTAAGTTTCCTCATCTATAAAATGACATGACTGGACTAGTTAGCCTTTAAGGTCCTTTCCAGAGCTAAATCTATGATAGAGGGGCAGCTGGATGGCTCAGTGGATTGAGAACCAGGCCTAGAGACAGGAGGTTCTAGGTTCAAATCTGGCCTCAGACACTTCCTAGCTGTGTGACCTTGGGCAAGTCACTTAACCCCCATTGCCTAGCCCTGTAATAAATAAAACTAATATAGAAGGATATATATAAAAGATATTAGGGTTTAATAAATAAATAAGTAAATAAATGAATGAATGAATGAATGAATGAATAAATAAATAAATAAATAAATAAATAAATGAGTAAATAAATAAATAAATAAATGATAGCTCCCAATTCTAAAATATTCTATGGTTTATACAACACTTCCTTCATAACCATCCTAAAAGGTAAATGGCACAAGTATTATTTGCTTTTTACACATAAGGAAAGCAAGGATTCAACTAGGTAAATAATTGGTCCAAAGGTGGCAGCAAGTGGCAGAACTCATGCAGGTCTTTTGACTCCTACTCCAGCTTCTTTTTGTTATGCTACATTGAGGCAAGGCAATATTTAATTAATCTCAATTAAGTGATGCCAACAGTAAGTGTTAGAGAAGTTCAGAAGAAGAGAATCACTGCAGGTTTGAATTATTGGGAAAGGCTTTATAGAAGAAACAGAACTTCACCAATCTTCACCAAAACTATAGTAAAAATTCTCCCATTTTTCATTCATTTTTAGTTCAAAGATTTCAAATATTCACAAACATCAATAATGTTGGAATCTAAATTTTTAAGTAAAATAATTCATTCTGTAATTCATATTTGGGGCTCTCCATTGGTAAGCAGTCATGAACTGGAGCTACAACATGCTGATAAGCCCCCTGCTACCAGAGGAATTATCCATTCAGCCTTAAGTCCAAAAGCCTCTCCTTTGAGGTCAAAATGAGCTCTGTCCTATTTCTAGCCCTGCCACATAACTAACAGTATCCTGAGAGGGTGGGTGGGAAGTAATCTACTTCAGTCCAGAGCACACTAGAATAAGTATGCACTCTTTAGGACAGAGACAGGGAGGGATTCTTAAAGTTGTCTCTGTCTCTGGGAAAGAAAAGAGTTATCCTAGAGCCAATTTTAAGAGTTGAAGTAAGATTCAGAGAAGTTTAAAACAATTCTGGAAACTGTACACTACAGGGATCTATCCTAACCACCCCAGGCACAAAATCCGATTTCTCATAAACCTACTAGTTTTCTGTATCTTCTGAACAATCAAACTTCTGAGGGATGGTCAAGGATCAGAACTGAAATAGAATGGGACTGACTTTGGGGCATCAAATTTATCTAAATTAAATAAGCACATGACATATAACAAATGATTCAATCCATCAATCAGCCAATCAACAAACAAATCTTGACTAAAATTCTATGTTAGAACATTATTAAAAGACATATAGAGATGAAATAAGATATTGTCCTTGCACTTATGGAGTTTACACTCCAGCAAATGGTTACAACACATAAACAAAGAACCCATTTCAAACTAAAATAAAAGGTGGTAACTATGTAAGAGATCTTCAGACTAAGAGCTATGTGAATCTAGCAGGGAAAAACCATTTTTTCTTTGGCGGGAGGAGACGATAATAACAACTAGCATTTAAGTTTTGCAGAATAGTTTCTTGTTATCTCATTTGGTGAGCATAACAATCCTGTGACTCAGATGCTATTATTATCTTAATTTTACAAATAAGAAAACTGAGTTTGGGAGAGGCAGCTAGACAACACAATGCTAGAGCCCTAGACTTTAGTCAGAAAGATTTGCAAATGTTAAAACTATATAATATATAAATAATATGCCTTAAATGTATATAACAAATAGATGATAAATAATAAGGAATACAACTACATAATTGTTTTTACTTATCATTATTATAGCTGTTGTTGATAGGTCACTTGCCTAGGGTCACACACTAAGGCAAGAGACAAATTCAGATTTTTCTGATTCCGAGACCAATACTATCCACTAAGCTCCACACCTGCTGCAAGCAAGCAAACTTTGAGCTGAACACTCAAAGAATGGGTAGAATTTCAACATAAAGATTTGGGAAGTAGATATTTGGCTTTCTTATAAAGAGAAACCATCAGAGGAAAAGAAAAAAGTAAATTCAAGTTTAAAAGAAAAGAAAGGAGGGGCAGCTGGGTAGCTCAGTGGATTGAGAGCCAAGCCTAGAGACGGGAGGTCCTAGGTTCAAATCTGGCCTCAGACACTTCCCAGCTGTGTGACCCTGGGCAAGTCACTTGACCCCCATTGCCTACTCTTACCATTCTTCTGCCTTGGAGCCAATACACAAGAAGGTAAGGGTTTAAAAAAGAACAAAAAAAGAGGAAGGAGTAAATTAAATCCATAAAGGTGAGTGAGATTGCTAAGGGTGAGAGTATTTATAGAAAAGAAGACAGGTGACAAAGGAGTATACAGTGAGATGGTTGAGAGAACCAGGAGAGTATGTCATGGAAGCCAAGAAACTAGACATTATTCAGAAAGAGGTGATCAATAGTGTAGAATTTTGTGGAAAGGGAAATGTAAGCAAGAACTGAGGACTATTATTGGATGTGGAGGTATGGCAGTTATTGGAGACCTTTGAGAGTGTATTTCAGTTGAATTGTACAGACAGAGAACAGATGGAAAAATATTTAGAAGTAAGTGAAGGGAGTAGACATAGGGATTTGAAACACATTTTCCTTCGTCACCATTTTTCCAAAGCTCTTTCCAGTACTAAATTTATCTGCATTTCTCTTTTTTTGATGAGAGGAACACATGTGGCTCAGGTCATGAATGAAAAATACCTCTTATTTACTTTATTTCATTTATCTAGCACTTGGTACAGTGCCCGACACATAGTAAGCATCAAATAAAAGCTTCATTTATTTCATATTTCATTAATTTCATCATTTCATTATTATTTCACTAATTTTTCACTCAGTTTATTTCACTAATAATTAAAATATCTGGCCTCATTTTATTTTACTTTTGTGAAAGTGCCATTTTATTGTTTTTCTTTCCTACTATTCATGACTTAAGAACAAAATGGTGCTTTTTTGAAATATTACAAATTTTCATTTATGCCAAAAAAAATAATCCACCCAAAGCCCTAAAGCACTATACTTATCATGAAAACTATCCTCCCACTCAATAAATCCACCTTTTTAACTTCACTAGTCAAAAGATTCTTTCTGACACATAGATTTTAAACCTCTTTAAAAGCTATGTGAAAAGGTTATGGAACTAAGACATAATCATAGCTAACAAACCAAATACAATAATGAGACTTACCTTTGTATTTGTCAACAAGCTCACCAGCTGGCAAAGTAAAGTAATACTGTATATCTCTTCCTCTATATAAAGGTATTTTGGAGGATTTTCCTATTTGGTAGCTGAATTCATAGAGGTAATCCTATATTCAAGTCCATAAGAAACAAAATAAAACCATCAGCAAACCATAAATTTGCAATGGCCCAATCTATATTTCATTAAAGTAAGTTTTCACATAAAAGAAAGTAAGCATAATGTAGAGAATGGAACACTAAAATGGGAATCTGAAATCCAACACATAAGTTAGTAAGCACTTATTAATCGGCTACTGTGTGCTAGGCGTTGCACTAAGCACTGGGAATACAAGGCCAAAAGTAGTTCTTGTTTTCAAGGAGTTCACACTTTGACGGGGAGATAATGTACAAATAGCTGTGTATAAACTAGATATTTATAGGATAAATTGGAGATAATCCACAAAGGGAAGTCAGTAGCATTAAGGGGAATAAGGAGAGACTTCTTTTAAAAAGTGAAATTTTTAGGCAGGACATGGAGGAACCAGGGAATCCAGGAGGCAGAGATGAGAGGCAGGGGGAGTATATGGGGGACAGCTGGTAAAAATTTGAACTTGGGAGATGGAGTGGTTCAAGGTGTTCAGTGTCACTGGGTTGCATAATACCTGAGGGGAAAGCATAAGAAGATTGGAAAGGTAAGCGAAGGTCATTTTATTAAGATGGTTGAACATCAAACAGGGTATTTATATTCAATTCTGGAAGGGATAGGGAGCCCATGAGGCTTATTGAATAGGGGAATGGCATGGTCAAACCTGCAGGTTAGGAAGATCAACTTGACAATAAAGTGGAGAAAGACTTGAAGGAGGGAGATCAACCAGCAGATTATGACAATAATATAGGCAAGAGGTGACAAGGACAAGCTAATAGAAGGTTTGTGATTATGGCCAAGATCTTACCTTCTTACTTTCCTCATCTTTATAGTGAGGCTAATGATATTTGTACTACCTGCTTCACAGTGTTATTGTAAGTAAAATACTCTACAAAGAAAGAAAGTACTACAGAAATGACTTATTAGTAAAAAGGTATTTTTAAAAAACACTAGAATCCCATTGTATTTAATGATTGAGTTATAAAATTTGAGTGAGAAGGAACATTAGCAATTAGATACAAAATTAGATACAAAATCTTTTTTTTTGTATCATGGATCCCTTTAACAATGTAGAGAAGTGTGTGAACCCTTCCTCAGAATAATTTTTCTAAAAGCAAAAAATAAAATACACAGAATTGCAAAAGAAAGAAGTTATATTAAAATATAGCTATCAATTCTGGGAGAATTGAGGGAATTCCTTTTGGGGGAAAAAGAACATGAATCCCAAGACGAAGGACGATTTCTTAGGGAGTAGAGACTATATTAAACATCAGCAACTGTGACTCATATGGCGAGGTGAGTGTGATTTCAGCACCTGGACAGCACTCACTAATTCTGTGACTTGGGCATAACTCCTGATCACTTTTAGACACTGAGAATTTTACTTGTAATATAGTAGCAAAAGTGCTGAAATGGGAGCTAAGACATGAATTCTAGGCTCAGTGCTACCACTAAACAGCTTGTATAACTTTGGACTGGTCTGTTTACTGACCTTCAATTTTTCTCTGTCATTTGAGGAGATTGGTAATGGCAATGGTCTTTTTTAGCATTAACACTCAAGGATTCTATGAATACCTATATGCTAATACTGGTTACCATTCTGGAGAGCCTTCAAAATGTTCAAAGTAGCTTTAAAAATAAAACTGAAACCACAAATTATAATTCCTTTCATAGAAGGGTGATTATGACAGCCTTGGCCTTGCCTATCTATCTTTATTCAGAAATAATGACACATACATCAGTGGTTGTCACTTTTTTTCAGTGGCACATCATAAACCTGATAAGCAATTATTCTATAGAGTCATCAGATATGGACACTTTTTGCACTTGAAAACAGTGTATGACTTAAAACACCAAACAACATCTGTTGCCTGATATGTCTTTGGCACCTACTTGGGCCACACAAGTAGCATTAAAGAACTATAGAATGCTTACTGCTTTCCCAGACATGCAGAAAACACTGAAGACTGTATAAGCCTCATAACCATGAATGGGCTGGACTTGGCATTCCATCTCCTTTGGAACTTCATTGACAGTAAAATATAACTGTGCTTTGCCTAATGGTCTGTGGCTTGAGACTGCAGAGAAAAATAAGAGCCAATTGAAATATATGCATAACACCTATACTTATCTTGACAGACATAATGGGTGACAGAAGACTGAAAAGAGAACCAAAACCTGATTCAACAAAAGATCTTGTTGAAACAGATGCCAAATGCTGAATGTATTATCCATGGTGTCTTAACCAAAAAAAAAAAAAACAAGATTAAATCCATGTACTGAAATGAAATAGTGAAAAATATGAGTGAAATAATTAACAAAGTGCAACAATAAAATTGTATAAGGCAAGAAAACTGTGACTCTGGAGAGGATTAGCATGCCCCCATTTAAAGGAAAAGTTTACACCTCAATTCCTACTTCCCAGGCCATGAAATGTCTATAGTCAGATGATCAATCAGTGCTGCTCCAAAGGAACTCACTAGCTATTTAAACAAGGGGGGAAAAGAGTTCTCAACAAGTGTCAGAATATGTTCTAGTAGGAAGAATACAAAACTAGAAGAAAGGTCAGTTGGGTATTGATCCACCCAGCCTTCACTTATGCATAAAGGGAAAATATGTGCAAGGACATGGAAGCAAGTGATGAAATTATAAGTTCAAGGAATAGCAAATGGGTCGGTTTTACTAAAACATTGAATGTGGGAAGGGGAATATAGGTTTGGAACCAAATTGAGAAAGGGATTAAATTCCATATAAAAAGTTGGTATTTTTAGATAAAAGGGAGATAAAAAGGGAGCTACTGAAGATTCTTGAGCAAGGGAATTACATGATCAGACCTTTGTTTCAGGAACACTATTTCATCAGCTTTGTCAAGATTATAAATAGAAACATTTATTAGGAAGTCTAATACGATATACTATAATAATAGATTCACAAATAATTAGTTGACTATAATTTCTAGGAAAGTGAATTAAGAAGACCACCAACATCTTCATTATTTCTAAAAACTAAAAATGTCCACTTGAAAATATCACCTACCCACAGAAGCTTGTATCACATATGTCTGTCCACCTCTCAGGAAAAATGGTTTAAATGTAACAGTTCTTGATGTGATGCCTAACAGGAAAAATACCCACATAGCTATAGTTAATGATGAAAATCATTATGAAAATCAGATGAAATGATTTCCTGGGACATATGATGTCTACAGGTAAGCTGACTGCATGGTCCTAGAATACTAAGCAGAATTTTCAAAGATCATTTCTACACCTAATCTCTATTCACATACCCAAAATTTTAAAAGCACAGGTATACCACAGGGCACTGGGAAAATATCTTCGTATAGATACTTTTACTACTTAACAAATTACTTTCTTATTTTATAGATGAGGGTGACTCATTCAAACAAACATTTCCTCTTCAAATTTCTTATTTTTGACCTAGATTTCTCTTGTTTGATGTTATTTTATTCCATCCTCTTTGTCATATTTGTAGTCAGTATGTTTGTTTCTCCCAATACATTTTTAAACTTGTTTTAGTGTATTGCCTTTCTCCACTGAAATATAAGCTCCTTGAGGGCAGAGATTGTCTTTCTTCATGTATTTGCACTCCTAACACTTAATGCAGTGCTTGGAACATAGTAAGCAGTTAATAAGTACTAGTTGACTAAATGGCATGTTTTTCCTGTTTCATAAACAAGAAGCTCTTTGAAAGTAAGGTTTATGTGTCATATATATATATATATATATATATATTAATCGATGTCTAAGATAAAACATAAATTTGTTGGGAAATATTAAGAGGCAGAATAGCACAGAAATGTTCTAACTCCAAGCCTATGCTTTTTCCATTACATCATCATGCCTCTTCTTACTAAACTTAGTAAGGAAAGGAATACAGTCACATGGAGAAAATCTGAATAATAAAACCACATGATCACTTTTAAAAGTCCATTAAAACTAAGTACTTGTCTATTAAGCCAAATAAATTTGGAAGAAAGCTAGTAAGGGATATCTAAGCATTTCTCATTCAAATTGTGAACAAACTTGCAGTTTTGTAGGAAATACATACCTGAAGATGTGTAGCTTTGAAAAACAGATCTACTAATTAATGATTTGGACCAATCCACCATAAGCAATGGTACTGTATTTTCCGTGGAGTAAGATGAATCAATTAGGTTGTAACCATCATCGTCGTCTGACACAGTATCTGGTTCTTCATTTTCCCTTGATTCTGTAAGACTGTTACTACCCCCTATGAGAACAAACTATGTCAATGAGTATAAAAGAAAAATAACAATAATAATTTTCTTAAATAAAGCCTTAAGGAATTAAAAAATATTTCCAAAAAACTATCTTTCCTATTTCTAAATATACTACATAGTATAAAATAAAATAAATATGGAAGGATTTATATGAATTGAGGTAGAGTGAAGATGGTAGACAGTATACATAACAACAATAATTTAAATGAAAACAGCATGTAAAGGCAACTAAACTCAGATTCAATGCAGTAATTCATTTTGATTCTTGAAAATAGATTTATAAAACACATTTCCTTTCAGTAGAATTGTGAGATGAATGGTAAGGATGAAATATGTGAATAGAATTTTGCATTTATAGTCAAATATGACTTTTGTGATTTGTTTTCACTGCTTTTCTTTACTACAAGGAAAATTTCCACATAGGAAGGAGGCATATGAGAAAATTACTATGGGATAAAAAGCAAAGGACATCAATAAAACTTAAAAATAATGTCTAACAATTTGTATCAGAGTCCAAGAATTTGCTTTTTTGAAGTTATATTTGTTATCTGGATTTCAAAAACAAGTGCATGTATCAATAGTGCTAATAAAAACTATAAAACACAAATAACATATTAAATGGAGACACGAATTATAATTAATTCTTTTTTTTAAAACCCTTAACTTCTGTGTATTGGTTCCTAGGTGGAAGAATGGTAAGGGTGGGCAATGGGGGTCAAGTGACTTGCCCAGGGTCACACAGCTGGGTAGTGTCTGAGGCCGGCTTTGAATCTAGGACCTCCCATCTCTAGGCCTGGCTCTCAATCCACTGAGCTACCCAGCTGCCCTTATAATTAATTCTTGAAGGAATGATGAAGAGTGCCCCTATTGGTAATCAATTATAATTATGAATAGAGAATTGAAAAGTATATTGATTCTTCTAATGCAAAATGGAGGTATCTGGAACAAATAGTGTTAAACCTGAAGTATCAGATCAGGAACTGAAGGAAAGACCAGTGAGAATGTCTGAGAAAATGATTTTATATATCAAACCAACGACAAAATTTCATTCATTAAAATGCTCTAAAAGTCATAGGGCATATTAACCTGGTCGTCTTCCTCTCGATGTTTCTATTGCTTCCTTAATATTGCTATAATATGCTTCAAAATCTATGGAAAAAATAAAAAATAGCATTGGAAACCAAGCTTTAGGTAGTGTTTTATGTATTAAAATCAAGATCTTCCCAAATTCATTTTAGAATGAATGTTAAAATTTACCAAAATCTCTAGCATTAACTATAATTCTCTCTCTGACATATATTTATAATTATTGATTTTCATTATAATATCCCTGATACATTTGAAGATCCCAAAAGGCTCCTGAATTACCAAAGATAAAATTAATTCTTAGGTAGTAAAATATTGAGAAAGAGCATTGGCCTTGAAAAAATGAATGATATTATACCATATTAGAACTAGAAAAAACTTTATAGGCAATATAATCCTAAATCTGAGTCCTAAGGGAAAGCGGTGAAGGGAATTAAAAAAGGAGAGAAACGTGAACCATTCAAAATATCATCATTATTATACTAATTATAACTCCAATATAAGGTTGCAAAGAGACACCAAAAAAGTATTCCTTCTCTATAATTTCAACAAGTTGATTCCTTTATGTGAAATATCCATATATAATCTAAAATTAGAATCTCAACTTAGCTATAATGTAATCTGTTATATAATTACTACTTGTCATCTGAAATATCTTCTTTGAGGGCTATAGGATCCCATTATTGTAGATACTCCCTTCACCAGTACATATTACAATTCATCCTATGTCATTCTTGTCTATATTCTCCCATAAATCTTCCATTGAGGATATACTCAATATAACACAAAATTCTAGGTATTTTAAGTTTTTGTGGGTACCATTGTAATATTTAGGATGTTCAACCCTTACTCTCATTATATAATCAAAAGGGCTCCTTTCAAGAGTGTACTTTTCCCCTATCTTTTTTCACCTAGCTTGCTGGTCACTCCCTTGTCTGACTTCAAGTTAACTTTTATTTCAAGAATAAACTCTAACTTCAGTAAAATTGGTTGACTTCCCAGGGTCACTCAAGAGACTAAGTTCTCACTTTTCTAGTGGACTGATTTCCTTGATAAATTCTGAAATCTATTATCCACTAAATATTTGCCTGCTCAGGAGATTATTAATATTAACCTATTCTTGGATTGCTCTGTGGACTTTATTTTCCCTGTGGTTCTGCTTTGATTCATCTCTCTTCTTGGTCCCAGAGCAGTCCAAAAGCTGGGTCCCCTACCTCCTCTCTCTCTCTCTCAATGGATATGGACCTCATGAATCTACATAGACAGAAATATGGGATAAATGAGTCAGATGGTGACCTAGAAAAACATGTAGAAATGTTTTCTCTTGAAATGGAAATAGAAAGGACTATTAAACCTAGTTTAATTTTTTAAATTTTAATCATGCTTCTCTTTCATCCACTTTGAAAATTAGTATACAAATCCATTTTATTTCATTTTAAATCTGCCTAAAATTTCATAGCAATAAATTTTAGCTCTCAATGACAAGCTGTAATTTATGAATTGATAGATTCTCTCACGCTTAATCTGCTTAAACAGCAAGGATTCAAAAGGCAATGAAACAAAAACTAAATAAATATCATTAGTAAATTATTCCATGGATCTACTAAAGTTCTGGAAAATATTTTTGTAATTTAAAATTTGTTGTTAACCTAACTTAAGGAGCTGTATGATCTAGTGACAAAATTATAAAGTAAAAATCATGTCCAAATGTTCTGACTTCACAAATTCCTAGTGCCTAGTCTTTTAGTTGACTAGAAGCAAATGTAAAAGGGATAATGTATTTGCCATTGCTATTATGTTATTCAGTGTTCAAAAACTATGATTAATAGTCATTCACTAAAGAGGACATTCTGTCAAATGTTAGGGGCTCCAAAGAACAAAAAGAAAATATGGTCTTCTTTCTGCAAAAAGATACTTTCTGTCTCCTCAGACACTACTCTTAAGAAGTTAGGAATCCATACATACTTCCCCAATCCAACAATGAGAGCTAGATACCTAAACCATAGGGTAAAGTAGTGAAGGGGAGATAGGACAGAGACAGTATTCTCTGACCATAATCTGAAATCTGGAATAGCCATTGAGTTGCAGTTGATGAGAAAGCTAGATATTGGCTCTAAATTTCTGGCACTCAAAATGTATTTCCTCTTCTGTTTTTTTGATACTAAAACTGCTTCTTTTTCAAAGAGATATAAAATTAGCTCATTTATTAGCTTTGAAATGAGGCAGTGCATCATGCAAGACAACTCCTTTTTAAAAAGAATTTTATGACAATTGAAAAAAAGGCTCTCCAACCCCCAATAAATAAAACTGAAAATTTCATTAATTATCCAAAGAGATATTGATCAAACATATATAACTTTATTCTTCAAAGGAAGCTACAGAGGAAGATACTTAATGGGGTAAAAGGGAAGAAATAGAAAGAAAATGTAATTACCAGAAATGGAAGAAGAATTTTGTGGTAGTTCACTGTTTGCTGACTTTTCTCTCTGGGTGGATCTTATGACAGATTTTTTTTCTTGTAAGCCTCTAATTGGGCTAAGTAGCCTTTCCTGTACATGATCTTCCATAGCTGAGGGACTGCTGCCCTCCCTGTGCCTGGTATCATTCGCATGATGAAATCCAATTGTAATGTTTATGGATGCTGCAGAAATTGAGGTTTTCACTGGAGCTAAAAGGGTCAGCTGCCTGATAGACTGCCCAGGAATATCTCTTGGGAAAGGCGTGGCTGTAAGGGCAGGAATACTCATTTGTTTCACTGTAGAGGGTAGATTTGACTTTGGAATTGTCAAGATGGCATCAACAAGGCTTGATGGGCTTAGCAGATCTGCAGCTCTACAAAAAGAAACTTATACATACATTTGAAACAATTACTACATTGTAAAAAAGTGATTATTATATAATAAAACAATAGTAATTAAAAGCGTGCTTGGATTTTTTCACATATAATACTAATACGTAACTGATTATTTGCCTAACAGAAAGATCCACCATAATAAAGCAGTATTAACAAGAACTAAAATATTTATATATCATTTTATGGTTTTCAAGGTGCTTTACAGGTGTTGTTTGTTCTTCACAGTAAGCCTGTGAAGGAAGGCCTATTATCATCTCCAACTCACAAATGAGAAAACTGAGGTAGAGAGATTAAGTGATTTGCCCTGGGAGAGATAGCAAGTAACTGACTAGATTCGAACTCAGGTATTCCTAATCCTAAATCCAGGCTTTAAATATGTCACCTAACTCCCTCATGATAATTTAATATGAAATTTCTATAATACCTTAAAAATAAAAATGCAATGAATAAAAATGATTTTACATATAATCCTTTAAGAATAACTGTTGCACTTGTAGTGCAAATGTTATTGCAACATAAAGTTGTATTTTATGCACAGATTATATAGAACATATTTTGGTTTTTTCCCCTTAATAAAACCATTCTCACAACATTGTTTACGGATATCTTTAGCAAATCCCATTGAACAGACAGAGAAATTGAGGTGGAATCACATTTGAGTAATTTGTTTCAGTTCAATCAGCATTTAGCCAAAAATATAAGGAGCTAGAGATGCACGTGAATAGTCCATTGAATATTGACTGGCCAAATGTGTCATATTAGAGAAAGATCTCAGAGAAAGGATGAGCAATTTTGCCTCTTGAGGAAGGATGGGGACATCAAATTGGCAGTTTACTTGCTCCCTACCCCCCTCCCCAGTCTCGTTCTGTTTAAAAGTATCAGAAAGTAGCCTTATTGTGTGCAGGTGATTTGGTCAGTGAATTAATCAGTGAACAGAGCAAGGGAAAATGTGAAGATGAAGAGATATTCAGCGAGTATGGTGGGATGAGAGAAATTTGTAAAAATTGGGAAGAAAATGAGTTAAAAGAAAAAATGAGAGACAGACAGAGACAGAGACAGACAGAGACAGAGAGTCCATGTTAAGACAAGTAAAGAGGTGGCTAGTTTTGATTCTTTGTATTGATTCCTGATATGAAAGGGATTATATTCAGTGATCTGAGTCCTAATGTTTCACTTTCACCATACTTCACTACATCCCAGTCAAATATAGATTATATAACAACAACAAACTAAAGATGAGAAACTGTTCATTAAATTTGGTCTTATACTACTTACCTGAACTGGTCTTTTTATGTGATCTTTGTCTTTTGTGGGAGAAGGATTATAAAGTGAGATCTAGATCAAGCTCTTGATTCTCAAAATCCTCTTAACTTCTCAATTTATCTATATGTGATACTTTCAATTCCCAGCTAATATGCAAACAGATATATTCATTCCCAAATGCTTATATTCTAGAAATTTTTTAATTCACAAGAAGTTATGTATTTCATTACTAATGCTCAGAAATTCAAAGATACAGTGATTCCTACCTTCCATGCCATTTGTTTCAGTTGCATTGATTAAAAAAAGATCCCAAGAATAAGAAATGTTAGGCACGTTGGTGCATTCTTCACACTTCACTTGGAGAGAAAATTCTTCATTCCAGTTAACAGAATTGTCTTTAAAGTTGACCCAAGAAATGTAGACTGGTCTATAAAATAAAATCTGTGTTTAGACTTCTACTTTACAGTTCAAATTTTATTTGAAAAATTCTTTGAGGTCTTATTAATCCTCATTCTTATTGGTCATGCTCTTTTCAATCTTCATTAAACAGTTTCAATTATATTAAGAAACTAATTATTTAAACTTTAAAAAAATGTTTTTACTTTTTTAAATTTTGAGTTCCTGATCCAACCATTCTGGAGGGCAATTTGAAACTATTCCCGAAGGGCTATAAAACTGTGCATATCTTTTGATCCAGTAATGCACCTACTCGGTCTGTATCCCAGAGATAATAAAAAAGAAGAAAGGACCTACTTTTACAAAAATATTTATAACTGCTCTTTTTGTAGTGGCAAAGAATTGTAAATTGGGGAGATGTCCATCAATTGGGGAATGGCTAAACAAATCGTGGTACATGTTGGTAATGGAATACTATTGCTTTAAGAAATGACAAGCAAGATGATTTCAGAAAAAGCTGGAAAGATCTGCAGAAACTGATGCAGAGAAAAATAAGCAGAACTGAGAGAATATTGTACATGATGACATCAATATTGGACAATGATTATCTGTGAAAACTTGGCTACACTCAATAATGCAATGATTTGGGACAATCCTGAAAGACTTATGACTGGAAATGCTATCCACCTCCAAGAAAAGAACTATTGAAGTCATCTTTCACATCAGTGTATCTTTGGTTTTATTTGGGGGGGGGGTTGGTTATATATGAGTGTCTTACAACAATGACCAAAATGGAAGTGTATTTTGCATGATAATAAAAAGGAAAAAATAAAGAAAAATTAATAAAAATAAAACAAAATTTTGAGTTCCAGATTTTCTTTCTTACTCTAGTCATTCCTTTAGCCATTGATAAGGCAAACAGTATGATACCAATGATGTCCATTATAAATGTGAAGTCACACAAAATATATTTCCACATAAATCATGTTGCAAAAATAAGAAAGAAAAATAAAGTGAATAAATATGTTTTCATCTATATTCATAGCTCATTAGTTCTTTCTCTGGAGATGGACCAGCATTTTCATTAAAAGAAAGATATAATATTTTTATTTTTTAACTACATAACAAAAGTCTAATATAAGATAGTGAACATACAATATGGGCCCTGAGTTGTTGGCCCATATTTTGGCAATTATAGCTATATTGGACCCATTTGCGCAGCTAGCACTAATGTGAAATATATGTACAACATTTATATTGAATTTAATCCTGCCTAACAACCCAACAAAACAATGTTGCAAGTAGTTATATACTGTCTTTCCTTTGTCTTCAACTCATCCCCATATTCAAAATAATTTATTATCAAATCTCAACCATATTTCTGGGAAATAAACTCCCCCATCTATTCTTAGCATCATCATCTGTCACAGTCACCTCTAACTTGGACAATATGACAATTTTCCACCTAGACTCAGTCTCCAGCTTTTCTGCCCTCATTCTGTTGTTTCACTTCCAACTAAAACCACTTACCTGATTTCATAATCTCAAATCTCTTCTATGAATTTATCACTGACTTTTACTTAATATCTAAGCTGCCTAGGTTGGTATATTAATGACAATATACATGTCAAATTTTTAATGTACCCAATCCTTATTCCTCATTACATCTTAATAGAATTTCTCCATTTCTAGTCATGGGGATATCCTCACTATTTCCTTCCACATTCCCCACTCACATAGCATATTCATAGGTTCAAAGGATTAAGAACTGGGAAGGACCATACAGAAAAACTAGTCTAACCCATTCATTTAACAGATATGACAAATGAAGATGTCATTTATGTCATATATGTCAATATAACTCATTCTGGCACTCTCACTTCTTTCTTCTATTTAATGTCTTTAAAACTCTCTCCAGTATATACTTTATTACATCTTATATTCTTGCATTCTCTAAAGGTCTTATGTATGCATCTCTCCTTTCCCAAAGAAACAAGAATGAACCTCTTCTCAGGGACCTTCATAAACTCTCTGGTACCTTCCTTGAACTCTCGCACAGCGCTGAAGAGACAGTATCGGCTTAATATAGATTGAATTAAATGGAAAAGAGTACCTGGATGTAGAGTCTGAATGAACTGACAGGAATATCTGGGCTTCAGAAGAGTTTCGATTTTCACTTGACACTGTTAGTGTCACTAAAAATTGGTCATAGGAGTCATTAAGAAGTGATGCTGGGAAACTGATGATAGATGCACTGCTGTTGAAGAGACTATATCTGGGAGACTTGAAACACATATGATTTTGTTTACTTGCTGGGGCACATTTCCAGTAATACCTATTGGGAAAAGTCCATCGAACATGTGCTTAAGCATAGACATTCTATTTGAAGCAAATCAATGTTACTTTTTTTCTTTTTTTTTTTTAAACCCTTACCTTCCATCTTGGAATCAATACTGTGTATTGGCTCCAAGGCAGAAGAGTGATAAGGGTAGGCAATGGGGGTCAAGTGACTTGCCCAGGGTCACACAGCTAGGAAGTGTTTGAGGCCAGATTTGAACCCAGGACCTCTCATCTCTAGGCCTGGCTCTCAATCCACTGAGCCACCTAGCTTCCCCCCCCCCCTTTTTTTTTCATTTTTAGTAGATTATTTGTCTTCTAACTAGGACATTTGCACTGGGAGCCAGGGTGTGTGTTGGGGTGGGAAAAGAACATGTCTTTGGAGAAGAGTGGTTTTGTTTTTTGTTCTGTTTTGTTTTTTAATCTGGAATTAAAACACAGCTAAAAAAAGTTTTCAGAAGGGTGAATGGCTAAAATTGGTAGAGCAATTTGCTTAACTTCTCAGTGCTCTAGGAGAAACCAGAAGGCATAGATGAATTGTTGATTTGCATTGGTGGAAGATGAATTCACAGGACAATGCAAAAACAAAAAACACACAAAAAGTTATCGAAAGTTCATTTGCCATCAATCTCTCTTGTTCAGATGCATTCTGTCAAACATGAATATCTTACTGGCTTGTATAACCATTACATTTATGTCCTATTCTAATTTGATCACTGTCTTCTGAGATGACTAGAGCCTTCTCATGACTTCCCAGGGCATGTATTTGTACCACATATTCATTACTTAGCAAAGAATGTCTTATATTATAATTGATCTTTTAATTCATTCAAAAAGTAGTCAAGACCTTAGAGATATTCTAGCTCTACCTTGCAATTTTATAGATGATAAAACTGAGTCTGAGGTAAGTGATGTGACTTGCCCAAGGTCATACCAAGAGCTAGTGGTGGAGCTGGGACTAGAGTCCAGATGTCTCCTTTAACTGGATTGTGAACTCCCTTAAGATCATGAACCATGCTGTGTATTTTCCTTGTGTCGCCTAGTTGGGGACTTTGAACACAGCGGGTACTCAATCTTTGTCAATAATTCTCCTGATTATACTTATCTGTACTGATTATGTATATGTTCTTTCTCTCATTAAAATGTGAGCTCCTTGAGGTCAGGAACTTTTTGTTGTTGTTGTTATCCCTGATGCTTAGCCTAGTGACTGGGGATAGTGATTGTTGATAATTTAATTGATCGTGGAAGAGACTCTCCATTATAACATCCCTATTTGCAGACTTCTTGAGCTATATCTAACACAACATTTCTTTCTAGGGACACAAACTTCACTGTAAAATTGTAGGACAGAATCTGAAATGGACCAATGGAGAGGGTAGCTTCCCTTTGGTGTCCAAATGAAGGTCCTGCCTCTACTCTCCCAGTCCTACACAGGAGAATTCAACTCAAGCACAGAATTTCTCAAATATATAATCATTTGCCATAATCATACTAAAATAGTTTCCCAAATAGCTTAGCAATCTAATGCTTACAGACATGATTTTCCAACAGAAATTATTCACGAATGGGTAACTTGTAGAGGTAATAGCATTTGGGTTCAAACTTTTCCCTAAGCTACCATATGTTTCTTTCTTGAAAAGAGAGCTTGGAATACCATTTTGGTCAAATTGTTTAAAAGTTCACATTACTTTTAATGAAAATAATTATTTTGAACATCCAAAATGAAAACAAATCCCCTCTTCTTACTTTTGAAATATAAAGAGTAAACATAATGAATTCATGACATGCAATAAAAAGAAGCTAATACAATCAAATTTATTCTTACTTTAAATGAGTTCCAGGATCATCAGGATCAAAGGACTGTGAGCCATTGAGTACAACAATAGAAAAGGGGGTCTTAGAGATCATCAAGTGTGTCCCCTCTGAAATCACACTGACAGGTGGCTGAGAAATCACTTCAATATCTACCGAATAATTACTATAAACCACACTGCCTTGTATTTTAACCTGTATATAAAAAAAAAAAGAAAGAAAGAGGAAAAGCCTAATGAAGGATTCAGATATTTCTGGAAATTAGAAATAAAAATACTAAATATTTTGCTTTTTCAAACCAAGACTATTGGTTGTCTCATGTAGAGATTAGTTCTTTTTTTTAGATATATCCTTTTTTTCAAAGCATTAATAAGTTGAATCCTTTCTTTAACAGAGAAGTCAGACTGATTAGTGCACATAGACACAATCTAAGAAAAAAAACTGAGTGTCTTGAGTATTAAAAAAGCAGTATTTTCTTGATATATTATACAAAGCTAAACTCTATCCTGATTTGCAAATATAATAAAACAATCTCTTGAATTTCTATAGTGTCCTAGAGTTTTAAAAACACTTTCATCTATATTAAGTTTTTTTTCTTCCAGGAATTATTTGATAAATAAAAAGGGCAAATATTAATATATCCATTTTACAAGTGAGGAAGCTGAGACCTAAAGTCATTGACTAAGATCAGATAGCTTCCCTATGCCAGAACTAGGAATAAAAACCAGATCTTCTGATTAGAGCCAGAACAAGGGATTTGTATCCTCTATTAAGGTTTGAAAATTGTGCCTGCCTCCTATGTGTTGTTTCATTTAATAATTTAACTAATTTATCAAGTGCCAGCGAGATACTAGGAATTGTGTTAAATGCTGAAGATACAAAGAGAAAAACAATCTGTAACCTAATATTAAATTGAGGGGGTGGGTGTGTATATAGATAAATAAATATAAAATACACATAAAGTATTTATAAAGTAGTCTGAGGAGAAGCACCAGCAACTAACAAATACCTCATGTAGAAAGTGGCATCTGAGTTGGGGTTTGAAGGGAGTTAGGATTCCAAGAAAAAAGAAATATAAAAAGGAAAGCATTCCAGAGCATTCCATATATCCACTAGATACTTTGGGCATACATTATATAAAACATGAAACTTTACTTCCCACAAATTAAATAGATGCAAAGATATTTAAAAAGTAAAATTAAAATGTCTTTCATCATTACTCCCTTCATGTTGATCCCTAAGGAAGCTACGTACTTTGTCTATTCCTAGTCCCAAATATACTTCAGACTCTGTCAAACAGTTTTGACCAAATTATAAAGTCAAACATTTAAACATTAGATAAATATGGAAATATATTAAACTAGCACTTTCTGGGAAGATCCAAATTAGTAATGATTTTGTATTTCTTTTAAATTGGTGACTAAAGATAAAAAATCAGATAAATTTTAAATTTATTATTTAGAGCAATGAATTCTTATTAGCATACTCTTTGGCAGGTTCCTGTGGCCTCTGACTGTCCAATCTCTCTATTTCTAACACTGAAATAAGTCAAGGGAAAAGGAGATTTATAAGAGCCAAGTCTCTTTTGTACTCTTCCCACACAAGAGCATAGAAAGTTTAGCAGCTTGGAAATGATGTGGTCAAAATTTGACCCCACGATTTCTAATTCCAAGTCCAATGCTCTTGCAAACACTATGAGGGTTAATACATCTAGCCTTGCCCTTATCACAATACATCTAATCTCCAAAGGCAATTCTCTTCTTAGTACAATTGGAAGATTCTGAAAGAGTCAGACCAGGGCTGTTGTTTTTTGTTTTGTTTCATTTTTTTATCTCAAAACACCACTTCGATGCTACTGTAGATATCTCCATGGAATTCTTGAGCTAATATAAGAATAGTTTGGGAACAAGGTTATCTGCAGTTATAGTTACATGATATATTTTATGTTCTTGTAAAAATTCTTATTCAGAAATATCATCTTTAACACTCAGCATCTTTCCCCTGTCTATTTCTGTCCTTGATTTCCCTGTCTCTGTCAATGAAACTTTGGTTCCACCCTCTCCTTTGCTTCAAACATCCAATTGGTTGCTACATTCTATGGATTTTATTTACATGTGAATCTATCATGCAACCCTGCCTTACATGTCTAAAAAATGAGCATTACCACAATTTATCTTTAGGACCTCATTACCTCTCAACTAGAATATAAAATATCATCCTACCAACTCTCCCTAATGCTAATCTGTCCCTACTTCAATTCATTCTACACATTAATTTGCCAGAATAATTCTAACAAATATGCTACACTGCTGGAAAAAATCTCAATGACTTAACCTTGCCTAATTCCAAAATGTTTTATTATCCTTTACAGTTCCTTCAATACTAATTAAAAAACACCTCCTCCATTAAGCCTTCCTTGATTCCAAAAAGAAGTAATTTTTTTATCTGATATCATAGTATTTCCATGAACTTTGTACATTCTAATTTAAGTTATAGTAGGTTTTGCATATATATTTCCTTGTCCTACTAAATTATTAGTTCCTTGAAGAAAGAAACTGTTCAAACCTTATTTCATTATTGCCTTCCTATCCTCAGGATATAGTACAATGTCTTCCACAGAGTAGGCACTTAAATGTTTGTTGAAATAAAATTAATTTTTTACCTTTGTATCTCCCTCATCCCCTAGTGCCCACAATTCACAGCACATAGCAGGCATTTATAAATGTTGTATAAAAAAATGAATGCTATAGGAATTCAAGTCTCAACACATAAAATTATTTTAATATTCTGTTAATGCTTTTAATTCACAATCCTAGAGGCTAGATTTTCACCATAGAACTAAAGAAATTGTTCAGAGCCTAAAAAAACTAAAATTAAAAGGATCATTTTATAGCCCAATCTTCAGACCAAACATGTACACTGGGAAAATTGAAAGCCACCTGTCAAGTTGAACAGGCAGAAAATCTTGGGGAATTCTTTAAAAAGCTATACCATGTTTACTAAAATATCACAAATTACAATTTGAAGTCCAGACTGAAGAAGTAAAAATATCAATTTTTGAATATTCCTAAACAATGCTTTTTTATTCATATCAAACATATATACAAACAAATCAAAATATTGCCAAATAGAAATAATGTGGGTATCTCTTATCATTTTTAAGTGAAAAAGATTTGTAATTAGCATAGCAATTGTTTTATGTAAATGAAGTGCTTCAAAATAATTTCTTCTCTTAAGTAGATTAAGCACATTCCTTGAAATGTTGCTTACACTATTAATTTTCTTAGCAAATCTTTTTCTCCCTTAGATGATACAAATTAATGGAGTAAGAAATAATGAGCTTTTACAGTATATCCAGTCACCCATGAAGCAGTGGTAAATAGCAATCTCATTATGCAAGTTTGAATGTAAAGTTAATTTATTTCTCCTCTGAAGATTAGGCTTTTAAAAAATATCATCATTCTTGGTTAGTAGCAAACCTTTGCAGATGCGGTATAGTTTCCATATTCAAGAAAGTAGCTGGGAAGAAGAATGGTTTGTCGGTGCTGGTTGAGAGTGGCAGGAAACAATACTTGTGAGCCATCAGACTTTATTAAGGACCAACTATAGTTAAGGCCTTGGGAAATGTCACATTGAATGGGAGCTTCAAAAGTAACTCCAAGCTTAAGAGGTTGATGTCGCCAAATCTAAATGTGAAAAGAAAAGATGTTTCATTAAAAATTCTGTAGAATTTGAAATTACATAAATGTATAAAAGTCTTGTGATTTAGGCAGCGTGGGGAACTCCTAGGGTGAAACCTCCCTTTACTACTGCATTTAGCAACCTCTCTCTGTCTTACTAGATAAGTCCTAGAGACTTGCGTGAGTAATAAAGTGAGCCTTCCTGAATATAATAATATTAAGTGCTTTCCTCAGGCTCATACCACTGGTAAGCACCTGAACTATGGTCTTCCTAGCTCTGAGTCTACTCTCTTCAATATCCCACTGTATATCTGAAACCATAAATCCTGATGACGCTAAAGGTCTTTCTGCCATGCTGATATATTCCAGCCTCATCCTCCAACCATCCCCTCATCTACCCAACCTTGGGGACCTGAGCTCCTGAATGGTAAGTTCACCATATATAGGAGATCCCAGATCTACCATATTCAATTTTAACCATCTCCCTGCAGTGCTGCTACATACATGGTTACCCTCCCACTCACCCACTCCCTTTTTTACTCTGGGAACGCTAATCAAATCAACACTAACCTTTCTGGAAATTTATATCAATTATGGAATCATATGACTCCACTTATCATCCGTGTGCCTTCCCAGAACAAAATATACTTCCTGGAGCCACAACTCTGATCTATGAGTTAGTTGTCTTCCCTTATTAGAATATAAGCTCCTTGAATACTTGTTTTTTGTATTTGCAATCCTAGTATTTAGTACAATGCCCAAAATATTGTGAATGCTTAAGATATGTTTTTATTCATTCATTAAAAATTATTTTCTTTTGTGAATTGATCCAACCATTCTAAAAGGCAATTTGAACTCATGCCCAAAGAGCTTTAAAAGAATGTATGCCTTTTGACTCAGAAATACCACTACTAAGTCTGTATCTCAAAAAGATTTTAAAACTGGGAATGGATCTGTTTGTACAAAAGTATTTATAGCTGCACTTTTTTTGGTAGCAAAAAAATAGAAACTTAGGGGATGTCAGTTGGGGAATGGTTGAACAAATTGTGGTATATGGTGGTGATGGAATACTATTGGGCTATAAGGAATGATGAACAGGATGATTTCAGAAAGAACTGGAAAGTCCTATGTGAACTGATGCAGAGTGAAATAAGCAGAACCAGGAAAACATTATACACAATGACTGAAACATTATGGGATGATCAAATGTAATGGACTTTGGTATTAACAGCAACACAATGATCCAGGACATTCTGAAGGACTTATGAAAAGAATGCTATCCACATCTAGAGAAAGAACTGTTGTAGTAGAAATGCAGAAGAAAACATAGATTTATCAATTGTTTATTTGTGTATGTGATTTGGGGTTTTGAATTCATAAGATTACTCTCTTATAAAAATTAATAATATGGATGGGGCAGCTGGGTAGCTCAGTGGAGTGAGAGTCAGGCCTAGAGACGGGAGGTCCTAGGTTCAAACCCGGCCTCAGTCACTTCCCAGCTGTGTGACCCTGGGCAAGTCACTTGACCCCCATTGCCCACCCTTACCAATCTTCCACCTATGAGACAATACACCGAAGTACAAGGGTTTAAAAAAAATTAATAATATGGAAATAGGTTTTGAGTGATAATACATGTAAAACCCAGTGGAATTGCTTGTCAACTGCAGGAGGTAAGAGATAAGAGGAAATGGTGACAACATAAATTATGTAACCTTGGAAAACTTATATGTAAATGTATAACTGGAATAAAATAAAGAAAATTTTTTCTACATTAATTTTTCTTTAAAAATAGCCAAACAAAAATGTGAATCACTGTGTCATAGTGGATAAAGAGTTGACCTTAGAATTGGAAAGATCTAGATTTAAATCTAGCCTCTGACATATACTAGGTGTGCAACACTGGGCAAATCATCTAAACTTTCAACATCCAGCCAACTTTCTAGGGCTATGAGTTTCAGAGAAGTTGCTATTTTCTTTTTAAAAGTTCTTCACAGGAATCCCTACAAGAGAGGTATAAAACACACTGCCATCGATTCTGTATGTCAAACCAGATTAAAATGTGACTGAAGAATATTTAACAAAAGAAATTAAAATATGGGCACTGCTGGGGGTGGAACCAAGAGGGTGGAGTAGAAAGTACTTAGCTGAGTTATCTCAACATTCTCCTCCAAACAATTTTAAATTAATGCCTCCAATGCAGAACCAAGAGAACAGTATACACAGAGGCTGATACACTGTGGTACAATTGAACATAAAGATCTTCTCTACTAGCAGCAATGCAAGGATCCAGAGCAAGGCTGAGGGACTCATGAGAAAGAAAACTAGCCACATTCAGAGGAAAAACTGTGGGAGGAGAAACACAGAAGAAAAACAACTGCTTGAACACATGGGCGGATGGGGATATTATTGGGATGTACACGCTAAACGATAACTCTAGTCCAACTATCAATAATATGGAATTAGGTCTTAATCAATGATACATGTAAAAGCCAGTGGAATTGTGTGTTGGGTTTAGCGGGGTTTGGGGAGAGGGAAAGAACATGAAACATGTAACTATGGGGAAATACTCAAAATAAAAATAAAAATATAAAAAATAATAATGCCTCCAATTGAATTCTGGTGTGGAAGAACCAATAAAAGGTCTGAATGGGGCTTTCTTCCAGCCCAAGACAGAACAGGAGATTGGAACGAGAGATCTGTAACATGTGGATGGAGATTGGGGAGGAGCCCGTGTGGATGAAATACCAGTGATAGTACAAGGTGGTGGCAAATAAGCAGCGCCAGCTTCAGGAGCTCTCAAGCTAGAAATGGTAAAGGCAGCCGACAACTAGTCAGAAAGAGATTACAGGAACTCCCATGGTAGAATTGGACACAGGACACGACATTATTTGGCAACTGCATTCATTACCTACTTCTGGGACATAGATCAAAGGGGGAGAGGAGCACTTTTGGTCAGAAGCCCTGAGAAGCAGTATCACTTCCAGTCCCAAGAGATCAGGGAACCTGAGGAACAGTATTCTGATTCCAACGGATCAGAGACCTTAAGGAACAGCACTAATTGTAATTCCAAGAGATGAGAAGCCTTCTGGGGAAAAGACCAAAGTGTAGAATAGGATCGTGCCAGCTTGGAAGCACCGAAAACTTCCAAACTCTCAGAACTAGCTCTCAAAACAACAGAGCAAAATATCTTAAACTTGGACAGCCCTCTCTCATGCCAGCAACAGAGTGCAACTTTAACATGAAGTTCGAAATCAAGAAATAGGGAGGAAAATGAAGAAACAATCTAAGAAAAAAAAATCTTACCATAAAAATTTACTATAAGGGCAGCAGGATGGTTCATTGGATTGAGAGCCAGGCCTAGAGATGAAAGGTCCTGGATTCAAATCTAGCCTCTGATACTTCCTAATTGTGTGACCCTGCACAAGTCACTTAGTCCCCCTTGCCTAGCTCTTACCTCTCTTCTGCCCTGGAACCAATACACAGTATTAATTCTAATATGGAAGGCAAGGGTTTTTTTTAAAAATCTACTATGATGACAGAGAAGATCTAGACACAAACTCAGAAGAAGAATAAAGTCAAAACATTCACAGCCAAAGCCTCAGAGAAAAATGTGAATTGGACATAAGACCAACAAAAATTTCTGGAAGAGCTCAAAAAGGATTTTCAAAATCACGTAAGAGTGGTAGAGGAAAAATTATGTAAAAAAATTGAAAGCAAAGGAAGAAAATTTTGAAAATAAAATTAACAACTTGGTAAAAGAGACACAAAATGCTGAGGAAAATAGCACCTAAAGAAACAGAATTATCTAACTGGAAAAAAAAAGATACAAAAGCTCAGTGGAAAAAATAATTCCTTAAAAAATAAAATTGGGCAAATAGAAGATAATCAATTTATGTGATATCAATAAGAAACAATAAAACAAAGTGAAAAGAATGAAAAATAGAAGAAAATATGAAATATCTCATGTGAAAAATATGGAAAACAAATGACAGAAATTATGTTGAAGAGGGATAAGAAAAAATATTGGACTTCCTGAAAGCCATGATCAAAAATAGAACATATTTTAATAAATTATAAAGGAAAACTGCTCTGACATTCTACAACCAGATGGTAAAATAGAAATAGAAATTATTCTCTAAATTCTTTGAACTCCACCTGAAAGAGATTCCAAAATGAAAACTCCCAGGAATATTAAAGCCAAATTCTAGAGTTCCCAGGTCAAAAAGAAAATACTGTAACCAGCCAGAAAGAAACCATTCAAATACTGTAGAGTCACAGTCAGAATCACATGAGATTTAGCAGCTATCACGTTAAAGGAGCTGAGAGCTTTTAATATGATATTCTTGAAGGCAAAGGAACTGAAATGATAATCAAGAATATTTTATCCAGCAAAATTGAATATAATCCTTTGGAGGGAAAAAAATAGATATTTAATGAAATAGAGGACCCTCAAGCATTCCTAATGAAAAGACCAGAGCATAATAGAAAATATGACTTTCAAATATAAGGTATAAAAGAAGCAAAAAAAGGTAAATGCTAAAGAGAAATTATAAGGGACTCAAGATTATATGGTTTACTTTTCTATATGGGATGATGATATATATAACTTCTATCAATATTTGGTTAATTAGAAGAATTATACATAGAAAAAGGCCATGGAATTGAATTAATGATGTTGGATGAAGTATAAAAACGGATAGGCAAGAAAGAGAGAAAAAGGAGAAGGGGAAAACAGAGAGGAGGAATAGAGAAAATTATCACATGTGAGAGGTATACAAGAAAGAGCTTTTACAGTTTGGAAAATCAACCTGATTCTATTTTTCAATTGATTTTATTCTGTAACAATCACTGACATCTTGTATAACTACTTAAGTCACATTCATGGTTTATAGGCTAAGTTTAGAAATTCAATTTTTCTATTAATTATTTCAGTTCAAGGAAGTCTTGTCTGTTATCTTTGTATCACTAGATGTCCTTCAAGGAAGTCTAATCTGTTATCTCTCTACCACTTAACCAGCTTTACAAGTAGACTGAATCAATCAGAATTTTACTAGAAGGGGTTATTGCTAACCCTGCATTTCACATTTTGAGCCAATCACATTTTTCCCATGCCTCTGATGTTTCAGACTTGTAATCATATCGTTCAAATCATTTATGATGCTGCCTTCTGTTTTTTGGATGATCCTCCTTTTGTCTATAAAAATATTCCGTCAGTCATTACTCGGGTTCTTAACTTTCTGAGGAGGCTGAGAGCCTCTTCACTGGCACATTGCTAATAAACTGATTATGCTTGGAACTTTGTGCCTCAATTTGCTTTAATTTCAATTGTGACAGCTGATGATCACAACAGGACTAAGGGAGGGGGCCGGGTCTCCACCAACCTCTTACGGGGACCTTTCCCAGAGCACTGTGGTGAAATTTTTACCAGAGGACTTCTCTGCAGAGGACTCAATAGAAGCCAGACTCTCCCTTTGGTCCAAATTCATCCAAGCCAAAGTAAAGTTCCTAAGCTGTTGGGGAAGTTTCAACCTTGCTTGTTTTTCTTTCTAATTTCTTAGTGTTTATTGTGACTGTTTGAAAAAAAAGTAATAGAAAACCCTGGAAATCCCCCTAAGAAATTATTTTCTTCAATGGGGATTCTTAGTTCAAACCAAGGAATAATGATTTTTTTAGAAATGAACATATTGGCATCCTTTTAAGAAGGTCATAAAGAAAGTCCCAGGTCACTCACTGTCATTAATAGAAAGGAAGGTTAAGTCCTACATAGGGCTCTTGCTATAACTGGCAAAGGAAAGAGTGACAATTCCCATTCAAAAGACCTTAATGTATAGAAATAGGGACATTTCCTGGTCAAATGGGGGATAACTAAGAAACAGAACAGAATTGAGCTAAGCTATATATATATATATATATATATATATATAATAAAAATTTCAAATATTGTACAAAAAAGGAATTTTCATTTGTGTACAATGATTTTTTAAAAAGGAAATTTGGTAGCAAGTGCTTTTGTGTCTATCTTGGAAAAAATGTGAACTTTTCTAAGGAATTTTCTACGTCTTAAGGAAAATAATGATTTCTCTCTACATATCTATATCTTGACTAGATTGAAGAGTACAAAGATAAAGATATACAAGAGGAAAAGGAAACTTTGTTCCCTAATTTACAGAAATTTTTGGAACTTTGAGCTAATTTGAAACTAAATTTGTGACTGAATTTCTAAATTGTGATCTGAATGTTTTTTTAAATGCTTAAACATCTTAGTGAGTTTGGGAGTATAACTCTTTATAACTGGGTTTAAAAATAAAAATTCCATGAAAGAAGGAAATCACATTTAGATCTTTTATCATTCTTCCCTTCAGAATGAAAAATTTATTATTTTAGTGCTGGTGGGGGGAAGGTGAATTAACTGATTAGAGAAAAAATATAGGCTTAGCCATTTAAATTTTTCTGGTGTTTAAGAACTACCTATTATTAACTCTGTCTTAAGCATGGAAAGAAATGCTTATTTAAATCAGGGAGCAACTAAAGAATAAGTAAAATTTGATTTGGAAGAATGTGTCAGTGTTACAGCTATATTTTCTTCTGCAAATGATATTACAGCATTTGATTGATTAGGTAAACTAGAAGCAAGGTCACAAAAGAAATTGGATAAGAATATGTGTTTGTAAACTCTTAAGAACCCCAAAGACAACAATATTGAAATTAATCAGAACTGTGAAAGAAAAAAATGTGCCAAATTACTAAGAGGAAATTCATTTGTTTGAAGATTAGTTTTATAGAAAGTCTGGGATATGATTGAGAAATAAAAATTAAAGGACTTGAGCAAATAGAAGAAAGTAAGGAAGTGTTGGATCAGAATCTGGAAATGAGACACATGCAGTTTGGAAAAGATATAAAAAGAATGGAAGAGAGAAAGTTTTAGTAAATTGGGTCAAGAGTTGAAAGTTAAAGAAAGATGAAGTCAACGGACAAAATGGAGAATTTACAAGAAAAGTGTTTGAAATTCAGGAAATAGAGGTTTGAGGGAGGTTTAGCTTGTTTAGATAAAAAAGATATGAGAAATGTTATGTGGTTATTCTTTATGTTATGGAGACTATAGTAACAAAATTGCGCATGAAATTCCTGGGCTCCAAAGCAAGGGATATGAATGTGAAGATACTAAGTAGAATGTCTCCCTATTTCTTGCCCATGTTAAGAACTGAAAGCTCTCAGGGAAAGGCAAGAGTAGGGGCGAGATTGTGAGTACATAAGGAATTGATTTGTGTTTTGCTGAGGGAGTGATTTAAAAGGAAAAAAAAGAGAAAATTATGTTGAGAAGGAAGTGTCACCAAGAATCTTTTAAATTGAGATAATTGATAACAGCAGGCTCTAAACTGTGAGTACTGACAATTAATGGCCCTTTGAGGGGAAAATTTGAGATTTTAAATAATGCTATTGATAATTTTAAAAATTCAGATTTTATTTGGATGAAATTTTGACCTGAAACTAAATAGGATAATTGTGGTCATTTAGAACTAAATGCAAGATGCATTTTTTAGAAATGTTAATAAGAAATTGTTAATAAAAAATAGACTATTAAGAGGATGATGTGATCATATCATTGGCAAATTTATATTCCTGTTTTCTTTTGCAACAAGGCTAATACAGAAATACGTTTTGCATGACGTCATATGTATAACTGATATCAAATTGTTTGCCTTATCAGAGACATGGGAGTGCAAGGAGGGAGAAGGAGATTTGGAACTTAAAAAAATTTTTAATGATTATTTAAAAAAATTTACATAAATTTAGTCAATACTTAAGGAAATAATAAAAGTATATTTAAAATAAACAAATAAAAATACAAAAGAATTTAATGTCACTATATGGTTTTCTAAATCAATATGTAGGCCACCCCCACTGGTATCATTATCTATGGTTTAGTGATCATTTCTATTTGAGTTTGGCACTATAGACCTACAACAATGAAATCAGAAATCCAGGAGAAAAAATGCATTTCATTAATCTTCCAATTAAAACACAAAGTTCTAGTTTTATTCTGCCTTAAAGAACAAAGAATAATTAAAGATAATAACTCAAATAGGTGATACATCCTTATCCATCTCTTCCATGTCTTATTCATGCTTGGGGGGACCATTGTACCAAAGCTTGAGTCAGGGTTGGCAAAGCAGACATTGACAAATTTGACTCCACAGTGTGCTGTTAATAAAATACCTTATCCTTTTCAATAAAGCAGCCAAAGGCTATTGATCACATATTCAAAAAATACTTATGCACTCCCTCCAACACCAGAAAGTGCTCTGAGAATAATATAGAATTCTCCATGACTCTCAGAAGAACTATCTAACACTTGCCTCTTACTTTGCTCCATTTATATGCTAAGTATTATTAATCTAGGGGTTGGGAATCTATGTATTTATCCAATCATAATCTAGCTCAGTCCTATCTAAGAAAAGAAAAAAAACCTATTTAAGTTTTCTGACAAATAGCCTACATAATTTGGGAAAGGTTCATCACCAGAAAGTTGACCACAAGACAATGAACTATTTAGCCATAGCAACTCAAGAAGAATGATTCCTAGTGGGGGAAAAGGCTATAATATGTTTTGGTAGAGTGTCCCCACAATGAAGAAATCATGGACCCGTGAAGCACCTATTATTGACAACAAATTTGATAGTAATAGTAAAAATAATGTGAAAATTTTGCACACATTGAGTTAATTTTTATTGGGAATCAAACTTTTCAATTGATCAACTTTGCAATCTCCAAGACCAATGGCACTAAATCAAAGAACTAAATTAACAGAATATTGACAAAACAATATGATTCTTTCCTTTTCTAGAGCATTTTTTGAACATAACAGGTGTGGACTAAATGTTTCTTGGATTTATTAGATTTATTTTTTCATCCAATGCTCACAAAGTTTCTTTCTTGCCCAAAAGTTCTATGATTTGCTCTGTACTACTCTAAAAAAAATCTTCCACTCCCCAAATCAAGCTCTGCTGAAGACCAGGTATAATATACAGAAAGAAAGGGGCTATTCATTTGTCAGAAAAATAATACTTTTCCATTTACATCTGAGGCTGATAGAAATTTCTCCCAGCTCACATGACACTGCTGACCTACAGACCAGACGCCCCTTCACAAACCCTCCTATTGTATAAGCTGAAGCAGGATAAAAATACAAAGCATCATTTCATAACACAAAGCTTTCCCTATGTTTTAATGCCGATTTAAATTCTGGAGGTATGCTGAAGTTTTCCAAAATATTTTACAAAGCTTCAACTGTACCTGTATTCTCCCAGGCCCCATGTTTTTCACCAAAGGTGGCTGGCAGGGTTGGGGCACGATGAAAACTTGCTTTTTTAGAGCAGCAAAACTGACACTATTAAAGATAAGAACCTCCACTGTAAATTCTCCTCCCCTAAAAAAAGTAGACATATAGAAAAGAAGAGGTTACATAGCAAAATAGCAATCATTTTAATTCTTTACAATTATTGGGGAATCTTTAAAATATTGTTATTTATTATTGCCATTTTTAGGATTAGGTTTACCATGATATCACATATAAGGGAGACAACATGAAAAAAAGACTTTTTTGAGAATGATCAGACCTTTGTTCCAGGTTTAGTTCTAAAAATTATTAGTTCTAGGACCCTGGATAAGTAACTTAAAACTCTTTGCCTTTGTTACTTCATCTGTAATTTAGAAATAATACTCTTTGGAAATATCTGTCCCTGAGGTGGCACAGTGGACAGAGTGCCAGTCATGGAGTCAGGGAATACTCATATTCATGAGTCCAAATCTGGCCTTAGACACTTGCTAGCTGGGCAAGTCAATTAATGTATTCTGCCTCAGTTTCCTAATCTGTAAAATGAACTAGAGAAGGAAATGGCTAATGACTCCAATATCTTTGCCAAGAAAATTCCAAAAAGAGTCACAAAGAGTTAGACACAAATGAAAAACAACAGATACCTGAATCTAATAAGGTTATTATGAGCAACGTAATTGCTTAGCATTTTAGCACCATATGAAGAGGGGTCCTGGGATCAAATCTGGCCTCAGACACTCCCTAGCTGTGTGATCCTGGGCAAGTCACTTAACTGCAATTACCTAGCCCTTACCACTCTTTTGCCTTGGAATTGATGCTTAATATCAATTCTAGGATAGAAGACAAGGATTATTTTTTAAGCACAGTATGTATATTTTTCTTGGTAGTAGTAGTAGATATGACCAATTACCTCCACTTGTTAGAGAATGTCAGAGAGGTATTCTGGTGCAGTGCAAGAGAGTGACAATCTTAGAGTCAGGAATACTCAAGTTCAAGTCTTGCCTTTAACACATACTAGCCGTGACTATGTCTTCTTGGTCAAGTCACTTAGCCTCTTGGTGCTTTAAGACTGTCGATTAAAAACTATTTTTGATCTGTATCAGTAAAGGGAGTTTCTAGAAATTCACTATTCCAAGGGTCTCAGAGATCTGAAATACCATTAAAATTTTCAGTTCCATGGCCATAAACTGCTCTCTAACATTGACTAATTATCTCCCAAATGTATTTCCCTTGTATATGCTCTATATGAATTCCCTTAGGTAAAAAAGACCCAATGCCCGATGGATTCACAAGTGAATTCTATCAAACATTTAAAGAACAATTTATTCCAATACTATATAAACTATTTGGAAAAAACAGCTGAGGAAGGAACTCTACCAAATTCCTTTTATAACATAAATATAGTTTGGACATCTAAACCAGAAAGGAGAAAACTATAGACCAATATCCCTAATGAATATTGATGCAAAGATCTTATATAATAGCAAGGATCATATATTATAAACAATTGGGTCTTATATCAGGATTGCAGAGATGATTCAATATTGGGAAAACTATCAACATGATTAACCATATCAATAACAAAACCAAAAGGTACCATATGATTATTTCGATAGGTGCAGAAAAAGCTTTTGACAAAATATGACACCCATTCCTATTAAAAACACTCAAGAGCATCAGAATAGAGCATTTGATAAATAGCATCATTTAAATCAAATGTATTTTACTGATATCAACGTAGGTTGAGGCTAAGCTAAAAAGAGGGTATACAGCATGGATACACAATTAGAAAAACTGATGTTTTAGAGATGTTCCATTGTTTTCTGTCCCTTCCCTCCTCTCTTGTGCCCTCTGTAGTCCCAACTCTATCACTAACCAATTCCCTTTCATGTCAAGCTCTTTTGACTGGTGCTCAATAGAAACTTCTTCAGGAAGCCAGCATAGCCCTGATCATCCTCTTCTATACTGGTTGCTATTTTCTATCATCATTCCCACTACTCCCAAACACATAAATAAATAGGTATAGCTCTCTCCTTTCTTAAAAGGCAGAACTCAAAAGATAGCTCTTCCAGGAAACCTTCCCTGGCTTCCTTACTACTTCTCTACTTCTCCTCTTATCTAAAATCAATTTCTTTCATCCACATTTTTCTTGTATTGTCTGTTGATTTCCTTGACTTATATTCTACTCATCCTTATATCTTTTATCCATATATCTTCTGTGTTTTATCTACCTTGTTAGATTGAAAACTTCTTGATAGCAGGGACTGTGTCATTTTTCTTCATGATATCTCACTATTCTAGCACAGTTCCTTATATATAACAGTAGTATAATAAATCTTTATTAAATGAAATTAATACTTATGTTTGCCTGTGCCATGGAATTACTATAATAATATACATTTCTTTATAAGAATAGAGCCCCACATTATTATTATTATTATTGCTTTTTATTAATCTTAATTACATGTATCACCCAGGTTAATAATTTTGTCAATACTAAATTATATTGATATATAATGCTAATATGTAGTTTAATATTGACTTCATTGTTTCATGTTGTCTTGTTTCTCCAAAAAGACTGTGAGTTCATTATGGTGTGTAAAGGCAACCCCTTCCTCTCAGTATCGTGAACTTTCTGCTCATCCAAGCCAGCCCATTAGCAACCCAGAACTAGAGGCTATGGGTCCAGGTCAGAGAGACTTTGATTGGTTCCTGAGATGTGGTAGATCAGCACAGAGGGAAAGGACAGCACATAGAGAAGGAGGACTAAAAAAATGAGACCGTAAAGGAGGCTGGGCTCTTCTCTGGAGGTCTTTGGCTGGGGGTCTTTCTGTGATTCGGCATTGGTGGCTAGGGCAGAAGATAATCTCATGGGCTGGCAAAAGTAGGGTGGCAGGCTAAAAATTAGTTTTTTGTTTTCTATTCCCTTACCTCCCGATTTCTTTCTTAGACTATATTTATATTAAAATTAAATTGTTAAAAGCTACTATCATCCTTGCAACTTAAGGGTTAATTATTTTTACAAAGAGTGACCACAATAATCTTTTTTTTAACTACTATTATATTTGCAAAGCAATTTTTAAATATTACATTTAGCATACTACATTTGCTATTTTTTAATATTGCATTGGGCAGGAAGGGCAGGAACCATGTCTTATATTTAATTTTTTTAAGGCATCCAGAATAAAGCTCAACATAGAGAGTGCTCAGAAAATATTTCATGAGTTATGGGCTAACATCAAGATGCCTTTTAACATGAGAGTCAATCCTGGCTTGAAGTCAAATTTGGCTTCTGTTTGTAGGTTTTGCTAACTGAGCAATAATCATTGGCCTACCTCTTATATATATGGCTCTCGGTCCATTTCCCAAGATGGATAGTACCATCCCCAAAGTTCCACAAGTAAGTAACATTTGTACCAAAATTGATTCTGCATTCAAAACTCGCACTGGAATTTATCAGAGCTGACGAGCTGGATACAAGCCGATTTGGAACAATTTTCCTCTCTATACTGATAGTGTGAATGTGAGAGGCGACAGAGCTGATCTGATTGGCAGCATTAACTATTACATGATACCTGAAAGGTAGAAATGCCACGAAGAGGAGAATCAAATGACTAGAATAGAAACATATATGAAATTTAGTATAACTTTGCAAGGTCTGAATTACAAAGGAATTTCAATCCTAAAATACCTAAAGATAAAGGACAATTTTGAAGCTGAATTTAACAGAATGCTCCAGGAAGGAAAAAGATTTTGTTTAGTTGTTTTAGAGAGATGGAATGAACCACAAAAAAACTGAATATAAATTTGGGACTGGGAGAACCAAAGTATCTTATGACAATCTGGTGGACTGGTTGCCATCGTGATGGGCTCTATTGCTCTATTGACTTCCCCTGTTACACATTGCCAAAATTAGGTTTCTTGATACAAAAACTGATTTTTATCACCAATATTCTTTGGTTATTCTATGATGAATGACTAAAGGGAAAACAAAGAGGTTCATGGTGGATGGAAGTAGGCTATAGCATATTACCAATGATAAATTACTTGTCACGTATGGGATAAAAGATATTGAGCAGGAAATCTGCAATTGGAAAAGAGGGTGGACTGGTCATGTAGTAAGGAGTAGAAGATAGCATATGGATGCTTCAGTTCCTATACTTGTTCTCTGAGAATGATATAAGACCTAGAGGAAAGCCTTAACAGTATTAGGTAGATCCTTGATGGAAGATTTATTAGAGAACATGGACAAGAATTACCTAGGATGAGAGGGCATGCATGTATTGTGATTAATGCTGTAAGAGAATCTATTCACATCACTGAGACCAAAGATGTTGAAGAATAATTATCCTAATGGTCTCCACATTGGAAAAAGGCTAGAAAGTTGAAATCTCATGAGACCAATTTTACATACCTCTTGGGAATGCTGTATCTTTTTTTAATACTTCTTGAAGTTGTTCTCCCCCATGAACCATCTCCAAAATGCCAAACAAACTCAAGAGGACTTGTTTCATTTGTAAGAACAAAAAATGTGATTTCATAATCAGTGGCAAATACTGTTCCATTAGTAAAGATAGAAACAGCTGTAGTAAAAAGAATCAGGGTTACAAATACTCCAAGAAAAAAGCAACAAAGATATAAATGAACTATTTCAGTTGTTACTACCAATTGTTTTTTTACAAAGATTCCAGAATGAATGACTCTTTAAAATTAAAGAATGGAATGAATAAAAATAGACAACAATATATGTATAAATATATAGAAATAACAATGTATGAAAATAGGCAACAATATTATATGACTTTTGATTGAATCAAATGTACATCACAATAAAAAAACAATGGCATAGTCAGTCCTTTTTTTTATTCTGGGCTTCTCATTTGAAGAAAGCTTAAAAGAAAGAGTTAAAGAATTATTTTGCAAGACTTGTAATCTATGGTTAAGTTTTTTAGCAGCTCTGTCAAGTCAATCCAACAAATGCATGCATATGTATATATGTATACATATATATATATGTATACATATATATATAACCTAATAAACACAAGGCACTATGGTAGGCCCTGAGGATAAAAAAAATCAAAAGAAAAAGAATCTCTGCAAAGTCAAGGAGATTAAATTCTAGTGAGTGGGAAAGGCAAAAATTACATTAGAGGTAAAGTAAATACAAAGTTTATACAAATTCAAAACAACTTAAAGAGTAAAAGAATACTAACAACTAGAGAGGCCAGGAAAGGGATGGGAATTGACACACAATATCAAGAGGTGAAGATGAGAAGGGAATGTATTCCAAAAATGGAAGAAAAACTATGCAATGTTTAAAGATAATATTTATTTGTCCTATAACATTTAGCATAAAAGACAGAATTTAGAGAGAGTGGCAATGGAGAGTAATGGCTTGCCACAAGAAGGGCTTACAATAGCTAAGCAAAGATGGAATAATGGAGCCCTCCTATTACCAAGACAGCCCAGTTTTTTTTTCAATAGATCTACCCTATTTCTAGCCTCCCAATTTTTAATTTGCCTCATTGTATCTCTCTAGATCTTAAATAACTTGCATTCTGGATCAGTGTGCTCCTAGTCTAAAACAGGCAAAGTGTAAATCCATTTTTCATGAGATAACTAAAGATGAATGAAGCCAATGAGCAGGTAACAAACTTGAAGAAATGTTGAGGAAAAAAATCTATGTTTTTCTAAGACCTGTAATGCTTGCACAAACTATAAAGACTGTGAAATGTAGGAATACAGAAATCACTCACCTTGCATTTTATATTCAATATTCACACTGGCCCAAGCTAGGCAACCACTTGCTCTATCTGGTACCATTAAGAATACATCATATGAAGAAGTAGATGAAAATCTATGCATAACAACAGATCCTAAATATGGAAAATAAAATGCCATGTATTATGTAATAGAAAGCTTTATAGTTTCAGTTCTCTAGCTTCATAGAAAATCTTATCAAAGGACTCTGCTTTTCCACCTGGCTCCTCAAACACTTAGAATAAATACAAAAAGGAACACAGAATATGCAGAAATCTAGAACAGAAGCCTGAATTTAGTTATCAGTTTTCTCTCAGTCAAATTTTCTTCAAACATCTTGTTCTTTGGGAGAACATCTTTCATTTTAGTCACAGGTAATATTGGTCGATGTTGAAAATAAATTTAAAGCATTATCACTATTTAGTTCTAATTCTACCTTTTTAAACTACTACATTATGTGCTATAGCACACTTCTTCCTTTTTTACTGATTACCAAGCGTCAACTTTAATTCTGCTAAATCTGAGCAAGGAACATTTTGTCAATTTGGCTAGGATTTGTGATTTCATCTGGATGGGAATTCATCAACTGCCTGTAACTATCTTGGAGCTTTGCCTGAGGCTCAGAGAGGTCCTGATTTGCCCATGCTCATGCTGCTATTAAGAGTTGGTGGTGGGCAGCTGGGTAGCTCAGTGGATTGAGAGCCAGGCCTAGAGACGGGAGGTCCTAGGTTCAAATCTGGCCTCAGACACTTCCCAGCTGTGTGACCTTGGGCAAGTCACTTGACCCCCATTGCCTACCCTTACCACTCTTCCACCAAGGAACTAATACACAGAAGTTAAGGGTTTAAAAATATAAAAAAAAATAAAAAATAAATAAAAAAAAGAGTTGGTGGTGCTCTGAACCCAAGTCTCTCTGACTTCAGTCTAGCACTTTATCTTCTATACATATACGTATATACATAATACATGTATATCTGTACATATGTGATCTTGCTGGTAAAATAGGATTCTTATTTATCTTCATGTGAATAAACATTAAACAACTATTTCTTTGGAAAAGAGAAGTATTATTTCATAAATATGGATGAGATATTCACTCATTAACAAAATAACATTCAGATTTCTATCTTTAATTTTGAAAAAAAGATTTAAATTGTTGGAGTAAGAATGATAGTTTTAATTTGAAGGTAATTCTATTATTCAGAAAAGTCATAAAAAATATTACTAACCAATTAACTTTTTAAAGTTGTTGCCTTTTGGGGGAGAGGGAAAGAACATGAAATATGTAACTAGGGGAAAATATTCAAAATAAAAATTTTAAACCTTAAAAATTAAATAAATAAATAAAGTTGTTGCTTTCTATCTTAGTATCAGTTATAAGACAGAAGAGTGCCAAGGGCTAGGCAACTGGAGTTAAGTGACTTGCCCAGGGTCACATATCTAGGAAGTGTCTGGGACCAGATTTGAACCAAAGTCCTCCTGACTCTAACCCTGGTAAGTCTATCCATTGTGATACCTAGCTGCTCCACTAACCAATTAGTTTTAAAATACTCTTCTTTCATCAGGTTGTGATGATCATTAAAAAACACACATCTTACCTGTTTCTTAATACCATGAAAGTTTTTGGCTAGATAGATAGCTTTGATAAATTCTAAGCACTGGAAAAGGTACTGATTTGCAATCAAAAGCCTAGTTTCAGTCTTGGCTGTGCTACATCATTTGACCCTAGGCATGTCATTTCAGTTCTCTATGCTTCCATTCCTTCATCTGTGAAAGGAAGTCTTGGACTAAAGGATCTCTAACTTCCTTCAAGTTCTACATCTTATGATTGCCCTCTCTCCACATCTATATTTTGTGAATTATAAAGTATCATGTGAGTAAGATAAGAGTATAAGTTAAGAAGAACTTCATATATGGAGCTAGGTACCCATAACATGATATCTTACATTTCTGAAAAGAAATTCCCCTTATGGTTAACGAGAACTTGAATTGTATAAATTAAAGTTAAATGAGGAGCTTGCCTTCTTTCACAGAGATGGTATGATCTCTCATGCTTCTGGTATATATTCTGGTTGTTGTTCTTTGAAAGGTGCTGGAGAAAAGTATAACTTCATCCTTATGGACACTGCTAGAATTCATGAATACCACCAAATCTTCTTGAGATATTTCTATGTAATAAGGTCCTAACTCCTTTTTGGTGCCACGAAACTCATTGAAAATAATCACTTTGATCATATATGTACCTACTGAGGAAAAAAATAATATTACCTATACATTTTTAGATATCAAGTAAACACATATAAATATAAGTACAACTAAATATAGTAAATACTTAAAGTTGAAATAGTTTTTATAGTACTATTATTAGATATTGATAAATATGAGATTCTATGTAATAAAATGCCTTCCTGAGGATAATTTCACTTGTAGTAAAAAAATTTTCAAGAGATTAAAGAGATTAAAGAAAATATTTTATATTAAATATGTAAACAGAAGGACTTGGGGAGGACACCATTCGGTCATCTATTTAGTGTATTCGAATTCCCCCAGTGTATAGTTGGAAAATCTTGAACCTCTGGGATTGCATTGCCCAAAATTCCTTTCTGTATTACCCACAATTCCTTTTGCCTTTCATATATGTGCATCGTTACATGGTCTGTATATAGTTTGGGTTCACTCTGCCACGCACTCTCTCTTCCAAATGAATTGAGTGGTGAACGTTCCCTGTGCTCTCTGGCAAAAATAAATAAATATAAAATAAAAAATATAAAATATATAAATAGTATACCTTGCAGATATTGAATATTAATTTAAAAATCCACACCCAGTCTCTGATTTCTATCAGGTTGATATAGAAGACATGTTACAATAGAACAAGGAATGGGGGAATAAAATGAGGGAAATAGTAAATATTCTAAATGAAGAAAAAGATTTGTGCTTGCATGTGTATATAGGAAAGTAGTGAGGATGAATGTTACATGAGGTTTTAGAGATGCATACAAGAAGCAGAAAGTGAGTGTGGATGTATATGTGATTTCACATGCTGGTGGCAGAGCAGATGATGGTGCCAACCAACGCATACTTTTCCTTAGTTGCAGTGTTATGGGGATGGAAGGATTAAACACTTCTACACCATTTAAATGGTGAATGTCATCATTCCAATGTTATTTCTTATACTAACTTCAACATGGACTTTACAAATGGATTAACTTCATAAAACATTAAGGAGAGGAAAAAAACAAAAACCTATAATAGCATTACTTTAGGACAAACTATTTTAATATAATGGAGATTTAAGGGAGTGGGAGTCTTATTTAAAATGAACTACAGATTGTAGAAACACATAAGTTAACATTAAAGGTCTTTTAGGCAATGAGCAGCATTTAATAAGTATTATGTGTCAAGCACTATGCTAAGCCCTGGGAATAAAGAAAAAAAAAAGGCAAAAACAGTTTCCAAACCTCAAGAAGCTCATATTCTAATGGGGAGTAACAAAAGATAAACAACTAGGTAGGTATAAACTGTTTAAAGTAGAAGGAAGATAATTTGTGAGGGAGGGAGGAAAATTAAGAGGTTTAAAGCAGTCTGTAAAAATTGTAGAGAAAATTGAGTCTTGAAGGAAGAAAGGGAAACCAAGAGGTGGAGATGAGTGCACGTTTTTTTTGTTTGTTTCTTTGTTTTTGCCTCTTTTTGTATTCCCAGCATTTATTACAGTGCTTGGCACATAAAAGATACTTAATAAATGTTTATTGACTGGTGGCAAACTGAGATAAAGGGCTCTAGAACTTTTGAAGATATGACAATAAATTAGATAAATGGGGTGAAAGAGAGTGAAGAAGTCTAGAATGGTACCAAAATTGTGAGCTTGGGTGACTGGAAGATAATGTTGCCCTCAAAAGTATTAAGGAAGTTATGAGAAGAGGAGAATTTGAAGAGACAGTAATGAATTCTTCCATATGCTTATGAGACACCTATTACTAGATGTCCAAGAAATCAGTGATGGTGACTATAGCTTGAGAGAGCCTAGGGCTGGATATTCAACTGTTGGAATCATCTACGTAGAGATGATACAGGATACATGGGAGCTAATGAGTAAGGAAATTTAACACTAGTCTGTACCTTTTTTTCGGGCACCCGAAACAGTCTTTGGATTTGAAAGCAAAAGATATTAACTTCTGAACCTCTGAACCGTATCTCTCTGAGATGATGGATGGAGTCCTCCCTGCCATGCCAAGAGACCCAATAATGGTACAAGATAGCCATTCTAAAGACTGTGTGGTGATTCCTAGCATCCAGAAGATCTGCTTCTTTTCTGGACTGAGATCAGAGTCATCCAACTAAGAGCAGCTCAGGAAAGGGATGTCCTAAGAAACATAAATTGGAGTAGAGGAAGGAAGTACGTCTTGCCTCAGAGAGAGGAGTTGGCTAGGAGAATGGTAGCTGTGCCCATTGCTGTGCAAATGGTTTGGGAAAGTGAGCTAAGACTGTGCCAGAGGAGGTGAGCTGACTCAGGGCTGGCTAAGGTAGAACAGGAGCACTTGAGGTCTGTCTGGCTCAAAGCTGGCAGTTCAGGGAGAAACCTGCTAAGGCAGTGATGGGCAAACTATAGCCTGCGGGCCAGATGTGGCCCCCTGAAATGTTCTATCCATCTCCATGACATTATTCCTAATCTGACGAAAACAATGAGTAGGATACAATACAATGAAACTTTAAAAGAGTTGCCTTAGAAACAGACTGACAGATGAGCATTTCCTTTCCTTTGGCCCCCTCTTTTAAAAGTTTGTCCATCACTGTGCTAAGGGAATGACCGGCACACATGGCTGGTGCCTTCTCTTTCTCTGACCTACTTTTTATTATTTAATAAATAATTATAAATTAAGATATAGTGTCCAGAGAATTTTAATTTTAACAAGAGATTACCAGATGAGATAATACCAGATGAAAGGGAAAAGAAAAGAGGTTCCAAGACAGTCTTCCATATTCTAATTGAAAACAAGAGATCTTCTAACAAGGAAGTGAATCCTGAAAAATAAAAATGTTGGGCAAGGAACACAGTAAGTTTTCTTTTCTCCTTCCCTTGCTATATTCCTCATCCTCAAGCATCAGTTATTTTATGTACCACAAACTTACTCTCCTTGCATTTTTCTGTTGGTTATAAAGTTGTATTATACCTTTTCTATATTGGTGATAAGCAATGATTTCTACTTCATCCAAGCCTTCTTTGATGCTGACTTGAAGTACGGTACCATCGCCAAAATCAAATACTAGAGAAGTTATATTGTCTGAGGAAGTACGAACACCAAATCCCAGCTCCGGAGAAGAGTGTCTATTCTCAGGCAACCAAAGGCGACTGTGGTTCCGCCTGGGTGGAAAATCAAGCTTCCCATCAATAACTGAACCTCCTAGTTTGATGTGCCCAGGAAGACATTGAATGAAGAAGATGTAGTTGTGGGGATTAGATACTGAAGCAGCAAAATCACATATGCCAGAAACACTAAATGTGATGTTGAAAGACCTACAGAGAAAGAAAAAGGATTGAAAGAATAAGATTTCTCACCATCAGCTAAAACAAGCCATATCATTAATAATTTAAATCATTACCCATGTCCCAAAATGTTCTACTACAAAGTCTGATTCTGATCTAGAGACGACTATGCCAGTGGGACACTAAGTGTGGCAGGCCCTGCCAAGCAAGAAGGCCTGTGAGGATAGTTCCAGTGCCAAGCTGGATATCTGGTTTCCAAAGACCAGCCTACTACCTAGTGCCAAAGGCTCATTACCAGAACATTAGCCACCAGATGATGAATTTTTTTTCAACTCCACCAGTTCACTAAGATCATCTCCCAAGGGATGAAGGACTATGATCTGTGCTGGTAGTCTCCATGTTGTTAAAAGTTAGGACTCCTTGAAATACTGAAGTGTAAATATAATTATCAAGATATTTTAAGCATTAAAAGTTTCTCCATGAGCCAACAACCTTATGGGAAAATTTGGATTTAATGGCCAATAATAACAGAGCTATTGAGTCAGATGTATATTTAAAAATAAAAGTTCATCTTGGCTTAAGAATAATGCTTGTCTCTGACTATATTTTACAGCATGAATAATAAGAAATTAAGGGTTATGTCTATGTGGAACAACTGGCTCATTGCCTCCATAAAAAACTTTTTTGTAATCCATAAACATAGCTAAAACAAAACTATTTTAAAGGACAAGAAAACAGTTATCAATGTATCCATCTCTTCAGTACATAAAGTACAATTAGTGGTCCAACCTCCTATTGTAATGAGAAACTAGGTGGTGTTAAGGTTATAGTTTTGGCCTTAGAATCAGTAATTCCTGAATTCAAATTCTGTCTCAAACACTCACTAGCTGGGGATGACTGGTCAAGTCATTTAACCTCTCTTAGCCTTGATTTTTTCATTTGTAAAATGACAATAATAACACCTAACACAAAGAATTGTTAGGAAGATCAGTCAATTTTATATATATATATATATATATATATATATATATATATATGTACATATATATATTGCTTCAAAACCTTAACTATAAGTAAATATTAGTTACAATTATAGTTGGAAGGAAATGAAGCACTGATTTTAAGTGTAAGTTGCCAATTGCTTTTATTTAAAATAAATAATGCCATGACTCCCTAGCTGCTTCTCTCCCCAAAAGATCCCTACATTCTGAGAAAGACCCAGCTATGTAAGAAATATAAAATTCCCCATAAAAATGACAGAACATTCAGAATTTCAGATGTCTCAACAGACTTCTTAGTTTTACTGACCCATTGTGGCATCAAGGTCAAAGATGAGTGAATTCTAGGGACCCTCTCCTCAGCAAAGTTGACTATAGCAGTTTCCTAATGGACCTAGAAACCATTGTTGACTTACAGGGTGCTTTTACAAAAAACATTAGTTTGAAAACATAAGGGAGGAAAATTGAGTCAGAAAAGAAGAGCTCAAATTGAATATTATGAAACACTCTTGGTGAATATAAGCTCTTATGGTCATTTGGTACCAAATGGTCTTCCATGCAATTTAAGTGACAAGAAGAATAGGCTATTTAAAACTTGTCATCTTATTGGCAGGTGGATACTAAACTGGTTTTCTTCCCTTTCTGCCACAGTTAAATTGAATGGAATTCTAATCTTCAGCATTAGTCAAAGAGAATGAATTTATTTTATTTTATTTTTAAATATTTTTCCATGTTTACGACTCATTTTCTTTCCCTCCCTTCTTCCCTTGGCCCTCCCAGAGCTGACAAGCAATTCCACTAGGTTGTACAAATGTTATCACTTGATACTTATTTCCATATTATTCATTTTTGTTATAGAGCAATTTTTAAAGCCTAAACCCCAAATCACATATCCTTATATACATCTGATAAGTGATGTCATATGTTTTACTTTTGCATTTCTATTCCCATAGTTCTTTTTCTCAATATGGTTAGCATTCTTCCCCATAAGTTCTTCAGGAGTGTCCTGCCTTGTTACATTGCTATTAGTAGCAAAGTCCATTACATTGAACTGTTCCACTATGTTTTACTTTCTGTGTACAGAGTTCTTCTGGTTCTGCTCATTTCACTCTGCATCAGTTCACTGAGGTTCTCCCAGTTCATATAGAAATCCTCCAGTTTATCATTCCTTATAGCACAATTGTATTTCATCACCATCACATACCACAATTTATTCAGCCATTCCCCAATCAAGGGACGACCCTTCATTTTCCAATTTTTGCCACCATGAAGAGTGCAGCTATAAATATTTTTGTACAAATAATTTTCCTTATTATCTCTTTGGGGTACAAATCTAGTAGTGGTATTGCTGGATCAAAGCATATGCATTCTTTAAAAACCCTTTGCTCATAATTCCAAATTGCCTTCCAAAATGGCTGGATTAATTCACAACTCCACCAGCAATGCATTAGTGTCCTGGTTTTGCCACAACCCCTCCAACATTTATTATTTCTTTTACTGTCATATTGGCTAATATTTTAGGTGGTACCTCAGCATTGTTTTGATTTGCATTTCTCTAATTATGAGAGATTTAGAACATTTTTCATATACTTATTGATTTTGATTTCTTTATCTGAAAACTGCCTATTCATGTCCCTTGACCATTTGTCAATTGGGGAATGGCTTGATTTTTTGGTACAACTGACTTAGCTCCTCATAAATTTGAGAAATGAGACCTCTGTCAGAGGTTTTGGTTATAAACATTTTTTCCAAGGTTGTTGCTTTCCTTCTAATTTTGGTTGCATTGATTTTTTTGTACAGAAACTTTTTAATTTAATATAATCAAAATGATTTATTTTATATTTTGTAGTGTTCTCTGTCTCTTGCTTGGTCTTAAGTTCTTTTTTTTTTCATAGATCTGACAGGTATACTATTTTATGTTCACCTAATTTGTTTGAGATTTCCCTGTATTTGTCGTTTACCCACTCTGAGTTAATCTTGGAATAAGGTGTAAGATGTTGTTCTAAATCTAATCTCTCCCATACTATTTTCTAATTCTCCCAGCAGTTTTTGTCAAATAGTGAGTTCTTGTCCCAAAAGCTGGGATGTTTGGGTTTATCAAACACAATCTTGCTACTGTCATTTACCCCAAGTCTATTCCATTGATCCACCTATCTATCTCTAAGACAATACTGTATTGTTCTGATGATCACTGCTTTATAGAATGGTTTGAGATCTGATAGCACTAGGCCTCCATCCTCCACATTTTTTCTTAATTGGTTCCCTTGATATTCTTAATCTTTTGTTCTTCCAGATAAACTTTGTAGTAATTTTTTTTCTAATTCTATTTTAAAAACTGCCAGTTTGATAGGCATAGCACTGAATAAGTAAATTAATTTAGGTTGGTTTATAAATTTATTTTAATCAGAATTTCTGGTGTAATGACTATCAGAAATTCATATTTCTTGATTATATGTCCCACTGCTTCAAATGGAAGCTAAACTGTAAACTAAAGTTTCAGCTATAAGTCAGAGGTAATCATCTAAGAAATGACCTCTTTAAGACATCAAAAATATAAAGCAAAATTTCTTCCACCATGGTCCAATTTTGTTTTGTTTTGTTTTTATTGCTTTCTACATTCATGAGTGTTTGGAACTCATCAGGATAGTAAAACATAATTAGTAAACAAATGCTTTTTGATTATCTGTATTCAGGGCAGTTCCCCAGACACCTACAAACATTCTGCCAGAATCCAGCTGAATATAGATGATGCCAACTTTTGGAAAATCAAATGTTTGCTTTTCTATCAATCTACTTCTACTGGTAAGTGAAGCTAGAGCTACTTATTGGTTCCAAGTGTTCCAAGTTATAAAAGAGGGCTGATGTGAGATTACAAATGCTTAAAAAAAAGAAAAGAAAAGAAAAATCTGAGAGTACTAGGCACAGAGTACTAGACTACCAATGTCAAACCCTTCAATTGAGGGTATCAAATGAATCATGTAATCCCCCTTGTCTCTGGGGATTTTCTGAACTCTCATTGAAACGCTAGTCCTGGGCTCCAATATCCTGGGTACTCTCATGGTGCAGAATGTAATGGGATGTAACGTACTTAGGAGCCAAGAAAGACAAGGCTACAAGTGGAGTATTTATCTTAATGACAAATTTATGGATAAGGTGACGAGTATTTAAAAAAATGTACTGAAGTCCATGCCCAAGTCAGACATTGATTCTGATGGTTAAACAAAATAAGCTAATTGCCATTCTGCATTTGCTTCTTGTGGCACTATTCGTTCATAATAAAAGCTTCTAGTTACATCCCCTTTGATCCTGAGTGAGCACCAGAATTGGAAATTAAGTCTACTGGATCTTATGTTGATAGAATGAGTAAAGTGATTACTAATCCAGTTGTAGATAATTCTGTCTCAATATATAACATGAGCAGGGTATTATTCAATATGATAACTCTAGGAAAAAGCTATTTTTGGCATTTTCAAATGCTGCCTAGGAAAAGAGTATTTTAGAAAGTTAATATTAATTGATGCTTATTTATGGTTTTAAGGTTTATGTAGATATATAGATATATGCACGTGCACACATAGAGGTATATCGTATTAATACATAATTGGCACATGCATATGTATGTCATATACATACATAATAGACATTTTTTGTGTATTGATGTATACACACATGTAAAATATATATTATAGATAATGATATAGATAAAATTCAGGGCAGTTTCTCATACATTATTCGGTAATCTTCCGACCTTGTGAGTTAGGCATTAGAAGTATTATAGGTGAAGAAATTGAGGCTCAAAGAGTTTCATAGGATCAGGGATTCAGAAAGATTAAATGAATTGTCCACACTTTACACAGTTCATTGTCAGAGATATATTTTGAACTTCTTCCCACTCAATCTTTCCTTATTCCAGGTATAGTACTATTTTCACTACACTGTGCTCTCTTTATTGATATTTAATTTAAACATGCTATATGTGGTTATGGATGAACAGGACAGGCACTTATTATGGTACCATTTCCTTAATGTAACACATGCAAAAAGACCTTGTAAACACATGCCACAGCTATGGAAATGAGCAGCATGGCACAGTGGATAGAGTACTGAATTTGAAATTAGGAAGACCCAGGCTAGAATCTTATCTCGGATACTTAATAGCTGGGTGACCCTGAACAAATAACCTGATCTTGTTGATCTTGTTTCCTCATCTTTAAAATGAAGAGAATGACAGCACTAACCTCACAGAGTTGCTGCCAGGACCACATGAGATAATGTGTAAAATGTTTAGCAAACCTTAAAATTCTGTTAGCTATTATTATGCTTAATAAATCAAACAAAAATTGCCGCCTCTTATGTCATACATCCAATCAATTTCCAAGTCTTACATATACTACTTCCTCATAACTCTCAAATCTGTCCCCTTTTCTCTAATCTCACTCTAGTTCCTGTAAAGTTAATCAACTCTTCCCTGAATTATTGCAAAAACCTAATTAGCCTCTCTGCATCAAGTTTCTACCTACTCCATTTCATCTTCCACATAGTTGTCAAAGTGATTTTTCCCAAAGTCCCAGTCTGACCATGTCACATCTCTGCTCAATAAGCTCCAGGGACTCTCTATTCAATCTAAAAAGAAATAGAAATTCCTCTGTTAAATACTGAAGGCTTTTCACAGCCTCTAGAAATCAGCTGAATTCAGAACAGAAATCCACAGACTGAAATCCTTCAGTGGCTTGAAAGACCTTAAGATAACTTGTCTGCTCCTTCTTGAGTAACTATAGAAGTTTTCTACTCTTTGCTGCCACAGGAAGGACATCATTCCTTTTGGGGAGTTGAATGGACCAAGCAAAGAAAGAGACAAATAAAAAATCCCATTGAGAATGAATTTCTACAGATACATTTCTACAATTTTCATTTCACAATATAAAAAAAATTAAGACTCCCTACCACTATTTAAGGAATTAGAACTAATGGATATCTTGATAAACAAATTCTTCTCACAGGATGGCTGACTACATACCTAGAAAATATATGTTAAATCAATTGAGTAAACATTCACTAAATAACTATTTTGTGTAAAACTCCATCCTAGGCATAGCACGAGATAAAAAAATGGAGATAGGACTCAATCCTTGTTTTCATGCTATATGTCTAGCAAACTTAAAAAGACCACTGTTCTCAGTTAAACAATATATTATGATTTACAACTGAATTCACTGTATCTCCACCTGCAATTCTCTTCAAATAATATATATCAGTTGGCTGGAAAAGATTTTGCCACTGTCTATATTGTTTAAAACAACCCATAAAGGCAATGGTGAATAACAGTTCTGTGAGGTTCTAAAGATTGACTGATTTGGAACTATGCCCAAAGGGTGCTAAAAGACTGCCTGCTCTTTGATCCAGTCATACCACTGCTGGGTTTATACCCCAAAGAGATCATAGGGGGAAAGACTTGTTCAAAAATATTCATAGCCTCAGTCTTTGTGGTGGCAAAAAACTAGAAAATGAGGGGGTGCCCTTTGATTGGGGAATGGCTGAACAAATTGTGGTATCTGTTGGTGATGGAATATTATTGTGCTAAAAGGAATAATGAACTGGAGGAATTCTACATTAACTGGAAAGACATCCAGGAACTGATCGAGAGTGAAAGGAGCAGAACCAGGAGAACCATATAAACAGAAACAGATACACGGTGGCACAATCGAATGTAATGGACTTCTCTACTAGCACCAATGCAATGATACAGCACAATTCTGAGGGACTTATGAGAAAGAACACTACCCACATCCAGAGGAAGAACTGTGGGAGCAGAAACACAGAAGAAAAACAACTGCTTGATCACATGGGTAGATGGGAATATGACTTGGGATATAGATCAGATTTGAACACAGGGCCTCCTAACTCCAAACCTGGTGCTTAGCTGCCCCTGCTAAGTAGTTCTTGAATGAAAAGGGCTAAGGTTTAGTGCTCCTGTTTAGAAACATTTTACATAGATTTCAATACATGAATAAATATGATTAGCAGCAATATGAAATTTAAAATCAAGATGAACTTATGAATAATTTTGAAGTTCTGAGATAATGTTCCTTAAAATCTATTTACTATGAAATTGTAAAAATTAATTCTATCCTGATTACAGAAAGTTCTTTGGGGCCCAGATTTGTGTCTTTCTTTAATAATGTAAACTCCAAAGCATTTGCAATGCACACAATAAATTCTATGTATGAGAATGAGAATGGTGATGGAAGCAATAAAGTCTATCAAAATATAAAATTATCTGTGGCATGGAGTAGCAAATGGTAGAATTGGTCTTATAGTGATGAAATCTTGGTTAAAGCATGGCTCTGACACTTAATAGCCATGGTACCATGAGTAAATCATTTAAGATCTATTGGTTTCTACTTTCTACATAATATTCAGCTGTGGCAACGTACAGTGTTTTCTCCTTCATTTTCTTTTGTTTGTATTTTTGGAGGCAGAGCAACAGAAATAGGGGTTGAAAAACATTGCACATTATAAATAAATAACCAAGAGGGAGGGTCACAATAGTACATGAAAATGTGATGAGAATTTAAGAAGAACTGATATGGGGCAAACACACCCAATTTGGTAGCAGGGTCTTGACCCAAGAATTAGAGTCTTAAACTCCATTCAATAAAGAAGAAAAGAATTTTATTTGAAGAAGAAGTGGTTTATGGTGGTAGAATAGCCTAATAGCTAGTGGAATAGTCTGGGGGCTAATCATATAGCCTTAGGGCTGATGGAAAAGTCCAGAGGCTAGCAGAATAGCCTCTTTGGAGCTGACAGTATGGAATAGTAGCTCCGCTGTACTGTATCAGCTTCCACTGAGGAGTGGTAGCCTCCGTCATAGAATGGCAGCTTCTACTGTAGAGTGGCAGCTTCCAAATTCAGGTGGAATTATGTTTTGGGGTTTGTTGCCATAGGGAATAAGGAGGATGTGCAAGTTTGGAGGATTCTTCTGGAATGTCAGAGTCCCTAGTACACAGGTTCCATGTTTCCCCACTGTCCACCATGTCATCGTCTATCAACATGGGAAAGGTCTCTCTTCCCTTTTAGAATGAGAACATGGAGTAGGGGAGGTATACGGTACGCTGGAGGACCCTTATAAGTAATTAATTATGTCTTACAGTTCTAAGAACAGTATGAGTAATTAATAAAATAAATTAGGTACAAAGCTGATACCCAGTATCGAATATTACAGATCCAATATAGAGTGGGTAATTGATCAATCTACATTTCATACTTGACTAAAGCTGAAACTACAGGTTTTACTTTAACCAGTGTTAACTAGTGAGAAATGCAAGATTTCAGAGTATTAGGGTCCCATTTCTATTACTTCCCTCATTACCCACGGTTAGCCCACATCAGAATGACATAGCACCTTGTTCCCATCTTCCCCTCCCTTGCCCCTTTGCTTTTTCCCCTTTATTTTTTTTAATATATCCTTAGGCATGAGTTAAAAGCATTGAAACTATTATAAATTCGTGGCTATCTGGAAGAGGGGGAGACATGCTAGAAGATATGAGAGCTTAAATTTATGAGGACCTTGGACTTAGTCTAGAGTTAGCACAAAATGATGTTGGAAATATTGGAGAGATGTTGGAGAGACCATAAGACTCCTAGTTTTGCCTAATCATTTATAAGAAATCAAGATATAGCCCCAAAGGAGTAAAGGTGGAGGATCTCTATCTACTTTATAATGAAACTTTTTCCTTTCTCTTTCCAGTGCCTTTGAAATTGGGACAATACTTGATGGTCTTTTTTTTTATAAATGTTCTGCTCAGACCACATCTGTTTCCTTTTGTGAAAATAAAGTTGAGAACTTGAAATTTTGACATGAGTGGTCATGACCATTAACGAATTAAGATTTTAGACTCAGAGGATCATGGGTTTAGAATGAAAGAGGCATTAGAGGCCATTGAACCCAATCCTGTCATTTTTATAGATCAATAAACTAAAGCTAAAAGAGATTCAATGACTTTCCTAACATCTTAGAGCTACTAAGTTTCTGGGCAAGATAGGCAGAAGTTTCTGACTATAAGTCTAGGATCCTATCCATTTTAACACTGTACCTTCCTCTCTAGAAGAAGGTTGCCAGTCGCATGAGATGTTTCATGTTGTAGCTTTGTTTTCATTTTCATTCACTACATGTGCTATAATCTATAAAGTAAAATGTAGTCTGAATCTTGTAGAGAGCCAAGAAGGTGATAAGAATCTTGATGGGAATGGAATTGAGTCATTTTGATAAATTTGTAAATTATAATCTTCAGACTTTTCATACTAGATTAAATGAGAGAAGATAGAATCTGGGTTGAGCATTCAGAGTCTAGGACCTAAAAGGTCTATTCCTGCTTACAGAGCATCTACGCATGGGCAAAAGAGACTAAAGGGGACCTAGATGCTTGAGCTCCAACTGCCACCTGGTGGCATATGTAGAGATTGTATCCTGGGTGATTGCTCATCTACCTGCCTTTTCACTCAATTGCCTACTTAAGGTAAATGCTCCTGTAGAGAGTATCTGGAAAAAAAGGAGACGACAATCATGACAACTGACACTTATAAAAGGCTTTAAAGCCAACAAATTGCTTTATATACATTATCATTTCAGTTTATGGACAACACATTTTAGGAAGGACAGTGATATACTGCAACATGTCCAGGGAAAAGCTATCACGATGTGGATGATCCTTGATTTTATGATCTGTAAGGATTGGTTGCAGGATCTGTGGGTCTCTTTGTAATAATAATGATAATAATAATAATAATAACAATAACAATAATAATAATAGTCTTCAAATATTAGCTTTCATTTAGAAAATAATGATTAGATTTGTTCTGCTTAGCCATAGAGGGCAGAAATAAAACTAGAAGTAGAAGAATAAAAGATGCAAATAAGACTTAATGTAAGGAAAATCTTTTAAATAACTGCAATTATTCAAAATTATGATGGACTGCCTTAGAAGTGCTTCCCCCTCAAAGGAAGTCTTTTACATATAGACTAGATAAACAACTTTTATGTATTTTGAGGTATATTGAGGAATCATTTCTCCTTCAAGTATGGGTTAGCCTAGTTGGCTCTTATTTTAATTTGAACCTTCTTCAAATATTGTTTCCCCCTTGGAAATTCTGGGATCAAAATCTAACATAGCCAGGATGGAACTTAATGTTTTTTCCCTTTTCAATGCATTCTTCCTCTAAACTGTCCTATTTTTTTTGACACCACTATTCATACAATCATCCAGGTTAGTAATCTTAAAGACTTCCTTAACTTCCCTTTGTTCCTTACTTCCCATATCCACTCCATGATCAAATCACTGATTCTACCTCCATAATATCTTTGATACCAATCCTTTTCTCTCCTCTCATATAACTACCATCACACCAAGCCCTTGGACCACCTCTCACCTAGAGTATTGTTTATTGTTCAGTCTCAGTCATGTTTGACTCTTTGTACCTCTATACAGGATTTTCTTGGAAGAGATACTGGAGTAGTTTGTCATTTCCAATTGGGTCCCTGCCCCAGGGTTCGCCTTTCTTACATTCTTCCTGTACAAAAGATGCCAAAACCATCTTTATAGATAGTTCATGCTATATGATTTATCTATTTTAAAACCTGTATCAGTTCCCTATGGTTACGGGACAAATACAAATAAATTATTTATTCTAAGTATTTGAGACACTTCATAATCTGGCTCCCAGTCAATTTTCCAGTCCTATTTCATACTAATACCTTTTTCAAAATCTAAATTCCAGACACATTAGACTATTAGTCTGTCCCCAAACTTAATATTCTGTCTCTCAATTCCATTTCTTCATACAAAACTTTTTTATTCATGCCTAAAAGTGTGTTTTTCCTTTATATCTACCACCCATAAATCTTATCTTACTTCAAGGCTCGTCTAAGGCAATGTCCACTCTGTGAAGCTGTCCATGATTCCCCCAGATATTAGTGCTTTTGCTATAAGCAGTTTTCCTTGTTCTGTATTTTTATACTTTACCCTCCTGGTAGAACATAAGCTTTGAGGTAGAAGGTGGGAATATAATTCTTTCATTTTTGTTTTTTTATTGTCCGTACCTACAACAGCAGGCACTGGAAAAAAATATTTCTCAAATTGAATATAATGTTCCACTATCTTACCTCATGGGGTTAATATAAGGGGAGTGTTTTTTAAAACTTGAAGTGCTATAGCAAAGTTTTCTTTTTCTTTCTCTTTTTAATGAGATGTATTAATTAGTGGGAATGGTGAGAAACATTCAGATTTGGAGGTAGGAGACAACTTTAAATCTTCGCTTTGACACTTCAAACTATGACACCATAACGATGCCACCTAGCTTCACAGAGCCCTTATCTCTTTATTTATAGAAGGGGAATACACTGAGCTATTTGTCTCACATAGATAATAATTTCCTAAAGTAGTTTTACTTATATCAAATCATTTCTCACACAAGGAGAGTAATGCAAAAAAATACAAAATCGAGGAGCCACTTTATCAAGCAATCATTTGAGGTCTTTAAGTTGGCAATCATGGACAAGATCAATAATTCCAAATATAAACTTATTTGTAAAGCCTCACAGAGAAATATAGTGGAATATAACTAACATTATTGCCTCATGAAATGGTGGAAGAAAAAATAAGTGTACAGAAAGTCAGGAAAGAGACTCAGTTAATCCATATGATCTTGAGTGCATTTAAGCATAAAATTGAAAAAAAACATAAAATATACACAGAAAATGAAAATATCTAACAAAATTTGTATAACTGTTTTATCCCTTAATGATATTAGAGCTACCACATTTGGACTCTAATACACAGGGCCCTGATATGCTCCATGATGATATTTTTTAATAGAAAGAACATTTATGTTGAACTAAGTATAAATCAAGCAGATCAATGCTGAAAGCAACATAATTTCCAGACTCCAAGTGCTTGAAAAAATCATGGATTTTATTATTGAAAAGGGGCAATTAAAATGTATCATATACTATAGACTCATCTACCTACTTTTCTAGCTCTCCAGAATTCTTATAAGAATATTCCATACAGATATAAAGTATACTTTGATGAAGGCAGAAGATGATAAAACATGCAGATTTGCATGAATGATACTCTAGAGCAGGCTACATCTTTATTGTCATATAACTGACTGACAGGTACAGAGAATATAAGGATTCTATCATAGTTATTCTCTATTGCCAACTTTAAAAAACATTTTTTTCAAAGGCCTATTACTCAATAAAGTCCAATGGCTTCCTGTTACCTCCATGATCAAATATAAAATATTGGTATTCAGAATCCTTTGCCCATTCCTACCTTTTTTTATGGTTATCTCCCCTCCCAATCCTACCAACATATTCTCTGATACAGTGACTCTGGCCTCTTTGCTATTCCTTTAACACATTTTACCTCCCAATTCCAGGCATTTTCTTTGGCTGTCCCTTCTTATTTCCATTTCTTAGTTCTCTTGGCTTCCTTCAGATCCAACCTGATATCTCTCTTCCATAGAAAACTCTTTTCATTCCTCCTCAGTTCTAGTGCTTTCCAAATTATCCTGTAAAAAGCTTGTTTGTACATAATTCTTTGCAAATTGTCTCCCCTGTTAGACTATGAGGTCCTACAGAAGAGAGATTATTGTCTTTTGAGTTTCTTTGTATCCCTGATATTTAGCACAGTGCCTAGTACATAGAAGGCACTTAATATTTATTGACTGTCTGACTGATTTGTTAGAATGAAAGGTTTCCTTAAAGGCTCTCCTCCAAAAAGGTATTCCCCACAAATATGTACAAAATTCCTTCACACATACAATAACCCAAAGCATTGATAATAAATATAAAACAAAGGGGAAGTGGGGGAGAAGAAGGAAAAAGGCAGACAGATCAGTTTGTCAATGATATTTGTCATTCTCATGAAGGATGTCTAGCACAGAATCCAAAATCAAAGTAGAATTTTCCATAGATACTCCTATTTTTGTATGTCATTGTGCTAAATGAATATGCCATGGAACACTGCCACCAACTGTCTTAGCCAGAATGAACTGCAAATGCCGTCTGGTCCAACTCTATCTCCCCTTCACTCATTTTACAGATTAAAAAATGACTAAGGCCCAAATAAGTGAAATGATTTGTCAACAATCAACATGCTAACTAATGCTAAAGATAGGAATAAAATCTAGATCTTTTGATTCTCAAGCCAGAGCTCTTTCACTATGTAGGGCTGCCTCGTTAAACAGAATTATTATTTCTGAGAGAGTGAATGATGTATATCATTTTTAATATTATTACCTATTATTGCTGCCGGCCCAATTTGGAAGAGATTGTGTTTTTTCATCATTGAAACTTAAAATCAGATCTCTACGTGTGTTCAAAACATGCTATTGAAAAAAGAAAAGGTAATTCAATAAAAGTTTTTTTAAAATACACATTTGGGAAGACTATGATTTCAGTGATCAGTTCTATCTCTTAATATCATCCTAATTATAACTACAAACTTTTATGTATGTGAATCATACATGTGCAACACTGGTCCTTACCATTAAACAGAATGGAAGTTCTCCAAATTATTTTCAGCTCTTTACTCACTTTTCAAGTAAAGGTGAAAATCAGTTTCAAGTAATTTCCCTTTTTTTAAAAATCCAAGGTTTTTTAAAAAGATAGTGGAATTAAAACTATGTCATTTCTATAATAGAGAAATAAATATACACAATTGAAATGTCTGTGTAAGTATCTGTATTACGTCATATTACAAAACATCAACCTTGGGTTACCAGATGTTTTTTGACAGCCAAAAGGTGACAGAAACATTGGACCCAGCCAGATCCAGTGTGAAAAAGCACAGATGCTCAGGACACTAACTTCAAGTCAAGAAATCTTGTTTCCCTCATACATTCAGTCTATTCAGTACTATTCCACATCTAAGTAAACAAAAGGAAATATGGGGAAAGGGAAATGAAGGGGAGTAATTATGCTGTGTCTTTAACCTCAGTATCTCATATCACAGCTCAAATTAAGCAAAGTGATCTATGTCAGTAATCTTTATTTTATAGATGAAAAAACTAAGGTGCAAAGAAATTAATTGTGGAAAATCACAGAGTGAGAAAATTTTCTTAAAGAAGTTAATATGAGCTCCTACCTTTAATGGTGACAGAATAAGTGCTTCTGGAGATGAACTGCCAAGATCAAGAAATCCAATACCTACTTTTTCCAGTATCATATTAAATAGATTCTGAGTTGGTGCAGTAGATGTTACATCAGAAACTGTCAAACCAATTATATGCAGTCCCATCTCCAAGCATCTGTAGGCCATTATAGGAGATCCAGAAGTGAGTAGTAAATCATTGTCTAAGGTCCAATTACAAATGGAATTTTTACACATACACAGATGTCCTTCAAACAAAGAAAAAATAAGCATGTTAGGGAAAATAAAACTATTATAATTCCACCTTAAACTAAAATTTTGAAATAACCATAATAAAAATTTAAAAAAACCTTATAATCTGATAAAATTAACTTCTAATGGTCATCCCCAATACAAGGATTGAGAATTGGGAAAGAATGTGTGACTATATATTTCTAAACCCTGAAGTTCAAAAATATGAATAGTTGTAAAGAATAACTGTTAAAAAAATCAGTAAGAGACAGCTAGGTGGCTTAGTTGACAGAGAACCATGCATGGAGACAGGAGGTCCTGGGTTCAAGCCTGGCCTCAGGTACTTCCTAGCTCTGTGATCCTGGGCAAATTAACCCCAATTGCCTAGTCCTTGATGTTCTTCTGCCTTGGAATGAATACTTGGTATTGATTCTAAGACAGAAGGTAAAATGTTTTTAATGAGTAATATTTATTTTGAGGTACTGGATGGTTTATATCAATAATCCAATTCTCTTTAATAACTCAACATCATTAACTGTCTAGTATGTCCAAGGTGCTGGGGAGGGGGGGCTTTTTAAGTTGTTTCAGAAGTGTACAATTCTTTCTGGCCTTATTTGAAGGTTTCTTGGCAAAGATACTGGCAAAGATATTTCCACTTCCTTCTCCCTCATATGATAGATGAGGAACTTGAGTCAAACAAGGTTAAATGGCTTGCCCAAAGTCACAGAGCTAGTAAGTGTCTGAGGCCAAATTTGGACTTGGGAAGATGAATCTTCCTGACTCTAGGCCCATCATTCTAACTACTATTCCATCTATCTACCTTTGCTGGGGATACCAAAGTAAAAACAAAATAATCCCTCTTTTCCACAGTGGGATACAACAGGAGAAAGAGAAGGAGATACTTGGATAGTTGTATCCTATACCTTGTAGGTCAGGTAACTCCTTAATACCTCAGGTAATTAAGCCACTAGGTTATTTCAGTATTCAAAATTATCCAAGAAGATCAAAATAATAATTCCTGTAACTACTTAAATAAAAATATGAAAGTGTGACTCCCATATGCCAAGAAGTAGGGTTAACTGCTAGATGAATTACCATTCCCCAAAATATACTTATAGATCTTACAAATAATTTAACATCTGCAAATTTTAAAGAGTTGTTTACATTCTTGGGAGGGCTCTGTGAGAAGACTTCAAAGGCCTAGGAAACAAGAAACAATGTTTCTTGATTATAAGGTAAATTTTAAATCTGGGAAAAGGAAGACTTTTCTAAGAGGCCATTGTTAAATATACCCATGAGTTGTTGAGGGAAGATACCTTGAGGGAAAGAAAAATATAGAAGAAAGATAAGTATGAAAATAGGTATAAATATTCTTTGTGACAAAGGTAAGGGTGAATATAAATATATAAAATAACATGTCAGGAGATGAACATAATAAAGTACACTGTGGGGAAAAAAGAGATTAATAAGATAAAAAATCTGAGTTTACAATAGAGAAAATTTTAATTTATGGGTAGAAAATTAGTAAATATACAATTATATCTTTCTATAAATATTAATAATCTATAAATACATTTAATAATTATAATATACTTTTTAATCCCTGAAGAATCTACCTCTACTGATGTCTTTAAGACCAGGATAAATTCACTATTTATCTATTACTAAATCATATTGTCAGAGAGATTATTGGGTAATTGCCTTGGAGTTAGTGAGGTGATCTGAAACTTTTATCTTCTTGGAAGCTATGTCAAAGAAGAGATGAACCTTATCATAGAACTTTAACTTATATTAATTTGAGCGGCATCAGAGAACTTTGCCACACCTGGAGATATAATCACAATCTATCTGTAACAGGGTAGATAATGTTTAGTCTTTCTAAAAGTAGGAAGATGGATAAGATAACTCTTTTAGGCTTGTTATTCATTGACACCCCAACTTATTTTCAATATGATAATCTCTTTATGCACCACAGAATATCAGAACTAGGAAAAGGCCTCATTTATTGCCTTATCTGACCAAGAATCCTTCCTAACTCTGGCTCACAAGTGGTTATATATAGCCTTCATTTAAAGAATTCATGAGAAAGTGAAGCCACTACCTAACTTTTCAATAGATCAGATTGCTGAAAAATTTTATTTACATCAAACCTAGATTGATTAATTAAGTAAATCTGCCTCTTGTCAAATTCCACCTATTTTTGCTTTCTAGAACCAAGAAAAGCTATTAAAACCCTTTTCCATTTGATTGCTCTTCTAATACTAGAAAATAGCTATCACTAGCTCTCTATGTTTTTTCCAGGCTAAATAATTCCAATTCCTTCAAAAGATCCCTATGACATCTCACACTAGTCACCTTCCTCTAGAGTAATCTTTAAATTATTTCAGTTGTGTCTGAATATTCATGATTTGGGGTTTTCTCTGTCTCAATTCCCTTCTCTGTTAGTTCACTAACTAGTGGATGAGTAGTTCAATGGCCAGGACCAAACAAAACAAGTCAGAGCCCTCTTTCATTTGATATCTCTTCAAATACTTGAAGATAGCTATTGGCTCCTCCCTAAGTCCTCTCCTTCAGGCTAAATGTCTCTAATTTCTTTACATTTCCAGTTCCTTCATCATAAGATCAACTTCTTTTGTATCTTTTCTAGCTTACCATTGTCTTTAAAACCAACCATGATACTCATCACAATGAAACTTTGACAGGGGAAGTCTGAGTACCAAAATCTTTCTTCACAATTTTCCATAGAGCAGGCCTGAGAAGCTCTTCATTTGATTCCTCTGTGTTAAAAGTCCTATGATTATAGATGGCATTCACTGAGCCCAGCTCCAGTGGTTCATTAAGTTGTGGTAGTAACCATAACCTCATGAAGGCAATACCAATGGCCTGGAATCTCTGATGGGTTCTTCCATGCTAAGAAGGTTTCCAATATAGGCCTGATGATGAAGGTTACATCTGTCATGTGAGTACTATGTCATCACCAGGTGGACAGCAAGGTGATAAAACTGTACACCAGGATAAACTCTCAAAGTGAGAGTGGTTGTAATCTGTCATGTAGAAGTAAGGAGTGCCTTGAAAAAGTATTTATTAAATCCTCATGGCAAAGTACTGCTCTCAAGGAGATCATACTCTAAAAGGGTGAATAAGACATATAGGTTTCAGCTGTGAGTCAGATGGACAGACAGCAGAATGAAATATTCTTTCTAAATCTTCAGTTACAAAACCAACAAAAAACACAAATCCTTCATTTATATCAATATTCAAGTATAATGAATTACTGTTGTTGAGAAAACTTCTTAAAATCTAATGTCAGGCAGCTAGGTAGCACAGTGCATAGAACTTGTCTAGAGTGAGGAAGACCTGGGTTAAAATTTGCCCTTAGCTTTTATTATTATTATTATTATTATTATTATTATTATTTTTATTTTTATTTTTATTTTTATTTTTATTTTTATTATTCCTGTTGACTCCTTAGGAGCATAGGGCCGCAACCATCTCACGCCATCGGACTCTGTTCTGGGCAACTTCCCCCAGCTGGGCCCATGTCATTCCGACCGTTTTTGTTTCATTTTCAGCAGATCTTCGCCAGGTCTGTTTTGGTCTTCCAACTTTCCTCCTCCCTGAAGGGTTCCAGCTCAATGCTTGTCTGGCTACATTGTCTTCTGGTTTTCGTAGCGTATGTCCTATCCATCTCCACTTACGTTTCTTTATGTCCTGACTAATGGGGTACTGGATTGTTCTTTCCCAGAGACTGGCTTTGGAGATCTTTTCAGGCCATCTGATGTTCAAGATGTGACGTAGACATCTGTTAACAAAGACCTGGAGTTTGTTGGTGTTAGCGCTCGTCACTCTCCAGCTTTCTGATCCATATAGGAGGACGGCCTTTACTTTGGTATTGAAGATTCGGAGCTTAGTGATGAGGGACAGTGCTTTGGAGATCCAGACAGACCGCAGGGTGTTAAATGCCTGTCTGGCTTTGTTGATTCGGTTTCTGACATCCTCGTCTGCCCCACTGTCCTTTCTGACTATGCTACCCAAATAGGTGAAGTGGTCCGTCTCCTTGATGTTTTCTCCCTGTAGTTGGATTGGCAGGTCCTGTCTGCTGTTGACTGTGATCACCTGGTCTTCTTCTTGTTGATCTTCAGACCTGTCTTCTCTGCTTCTTCAGAGAGTCTTGCAAGTTTGGCTTGCGCATCCTGCTGCTTGTGAGAAAGGAGACAGATGTCATCTGTGAAGTCAAGGTCCTCGAGCTGTTTGGTGTGAGTCCATTGAATGCCCGTATTGTTGTCCTTGGTAATTCTTCTCATGGTCCAATCTATGACCATCAAGAAGATAAGGGGCAAAAGCATGCAGCCTTGCTTCACTCCGGTCTTCACTGTGAAGGGAGCCGTCAGTTTCCCATTATGGATGACCTGGCAGGTAAAGTCTTCGTATAACCACTGGATGATGTTGACGAGCTTCGGGGGAATCCCGTAATGCTGCATCAATCTCCAGATGATGTTCCTGTCTACGTTGTCAAATGCCTTCTCAAAATCCACGAAAGTCATGTAGAGGGGGGACTGCCACTCGATGGACTGTTCGATGATGATTCTTAGGGTGACGATATGGTCGGTGCACGATCTGAGCTGACAAAACCCTGCTTGTTCTATTCTCAGCTTCTTGTCCAAGGCCTCCTTCAGTCTTTCTAAGATTACTCTGGTCAGGATTTTGCTGGGAGCGGATAGAAGCATGATTCCTCGCCAGTTGCCGCATTGGGATAGGTCACCTTTCTTGGGTAGCTTCA